>NC_052617.1:2300218-2399635 GCF_016545825.1 Eucalyptus grandis | reverse complement strand
CATCCCAATTGAAAGATCAATCTTTTTTGCTGAAAAATTTCTTGATGAAATTAGAGATAAAACCCAATTACAAAGATTCTTAGGAAGTCTCAATTACATTATAGATTTTTTTCCCAAATATTAATATTTTATGTAAGCCCTTACATCAAAGCTTACAAAAAACCCTATGCCGCTTACCTTCAGCTCACTTGCACTCTTGTGCTCTTGCCTTCCCGTGTCCTAAAAGTCTTCTTTGATCACATCCTTTCACTTTCATATATCATTCACTTGTATCTTTTCCAAAATACTCATAATCACTCCTAATCACTTGTAAATATATCTCCAATAACTTGTAATCATATCCAATCACTTGTATCAACTATCTGTAAGTTTTCTTATCACTAAATAAATATACCAACCAAGTTTTGGTTGGAAGTATCACTTCATGTTATTAGCTTCTTCTTCTTTTTACTTTTATTTTAAAGTGAGATCTCTACTTGCATGCGGACTACCGCCCTTGTAGAAGGTCACATTATCTTTTATCATGCATATCAATGGTATCTCTGCTCGAGTGCAGACTACTACCCCTATGTGAGATTACATTGTTATTTTAATTACATTTCATATCATTTTATGATTGAAATCATAATTCGCTTAATCTTCATCTATACTTCATTTCTTCACCACTCTTGAATTATTATACTTTATATTAGATAATTTCACAGAATTAGCAAATTTGTCCTTAATGTAGCCAAGACATGTCGACGACATTTATCTTTCCTTTATGTGACCACACGTTATGCATCACACAATCCGGGTCATTATCTTTTTATCTTAGCTGATGCAAACAAGGCCCTACGACATGCTCATGCAAGTGTATGTGTGTGTGTGTGTGTTATAACCTATAGCATCATAACTACTAATATGCCAAGCGCGGCGAAAGACTCATGGCTAGAACTGACATGCCTAAGGGCCAAATCAACACCAAGTGAGGATAGGAATCGATATGTCTCAATATTGATCCAAAGCCAAGCGAGGTTCGGTCCGCCAGATTCGAGATCAAACAAGACCTGTTTGTGACTTAGAGTGCGATTCAACTTATAGACACCAGCACATGAGCAAACCATACAAAAATCAATCCTCATCATGCACACAACTACACATGGGCAAGCAAACGACTACAACCAACAACGTCACCCATTGCATAGCCAAGGATTAGGAATTCTACTTACTTTTGATGAATCAAGGTTAGTTTGACAAGGAATGGCCAAACGGTGAGGGCGGCGGGCGAGTATGGCCAAGAGGGAGAGGAAGAGAGAGGCGTGCAAGAGGAGAGGAGAGGAAGAAGTGAGTTAAGGATGGTGAAAATTGAAGGGTGGTGCCCCATTTACAAGCTCAACCTAAAAGGCTATGTGGCGTTCTGAAGTCCTAAGGGTCCTTGGTGTATTCTTCTTATTGGTCCACTTAGCTAATGAGTCACCATATGATGATGACTTAGCCTAGCTTGCTCTCCAAGGTGAATCTCCTAATCATCATTACCATATCTTTATCTTGCCACCCAAGTGGAGAAGTCAAGCCTTCCTTAAATGCTCCAAGATTTGGGGTTATAATTAGTTTTGGATTTGGTCACATGTTAGGTTACTTGTTCTCCAAGCCAAACCTCTATCTTGCCATCTAGAATGATGAATCCTTCATATATAAGTTAACTAAGATTTGGTCATCATTAGTTTTGGATTTTGATCACATGTTTCTTGTTACTCAAGTAGGTTGCCATTTAAGTTGTCACATGTAATCATAACCAAATCCACCTCCTTATCACCTAAGTTGATAAGCCATTCTTTTCATTTATGGAATAACTTCCAAAGAACATTTTGCAAACATGAGAAAGAAGCCGATAGAAGTGCTAACATCATTGAGCGAGAGGTTTTATGTTCATCCACAATCAATTACCCCATCTGAACCAATGTTTGTAGGGATAATTCATGGCCGGGTGAGGCTAGTTTTGGCCTAATCTGCCTAGCAAAACTAAGTTAGTAGCTTGTTTGAAGGGCTTCATGGCTCGCTTCCGTCGGCAAATGGCCAGGATCGATCGGGTTCAAAGCTAAGCTAATAAGGTTCAAAGTTGGGCTGATCGGGCTTTAAGTCGGTTGATCAAGCTTGGAGCCAGCTCATGGCTTGGCATAGGGTCAAGCTCATGGCTTGATTGACTAGACTCAAGATTGGATTCGTGATCAAACTAACCAGGCTCACTATTGGATCTATGGCTTATCCATGATCTTTCACAAAGGTCCATGGTCGGTTCGTGACCAATCCATGTTCGAGCATAGCCGATTCATGGTCGATTCTCGGTTGTTATGAGATCACAGGGGATTGATTGATCCGCGATTGATACACGGTCGAATGGAATCAATCCGTGATTGGTGCTTGATGGCATGGTATCAATCCATGACCATCCACTGATCAATCTATAATGGTGCATGATCGTCTCATGACTGGCCTTTATGATCAAGTAGCCGATCCATGGTCGAATACCAAGCGAGATATTGCTAGTATAAACACCTAGAGGGGGGGTGAATAGGCGCACAAACAATTTTTCCCAAATAAGGAAGCAATTCTTAACAAATTGAAATACGATCAAGGTAGAGAGAGAGAAATTTGAACACAGGATTTATAGTGGTTCGGCTTATTCCAAGCCTACGTCCACTCTTCCGCACCGACAGCCCACATACTGGATTTCACTATGATCAAAAGAGAAGTTACAAAGACAGCTTTGCCTTGATTCCACAAAGTGTAGATGTTCTACCACACCTCCTCAAGGTCTCTCACAAATATAGACTCTCTTTTGTATACAAGTATTTGCTCAAAGGAATTATCTAAACAAATAGGAGCTTCAGACTTTGGAATTCTTCTATCGCGCACACCTCGAACAACTAAGAACGACTTCCTTATATACTCCTTTATGCCATCATACCCGTTGGCACTTACTAAAGGAATTCCTCCAATCTACCCGTTTGGACGGAATCAATTAGGAAGATTGTTCGAGCTATTAAAGGAACGTGTTGATAGCCCATCAATCCTGTTCGCCCATACAATCAGGATCTCGGTTTCCATAAGTAGAACCTTCCAATAATATTTAGACAATCATCGAATCTTCAGTCATTGAATCAAACTTGATCAATCAAAGGATTCTGATACGTCTTCTCCAGCCACGAGATCTTCTCCAGATGATAAGGTTAAACCTGAACAAAACATCCAGTTTTGGATAACCTTTCTTCAACGGATTAGGAGGATGTCAACGAGGATAGACTTTGAGTCTTGAGTCGGCTGTCCGGAAGTCTTCAGACTTTAACTAACGAGTGCAGACCTTCGGACTAGGCCCGATGGAAACGTTTTGTCAACTTCAAAACACTTCATGAGGATTTCTCCAACAATCTCCCCCTTTTTTATGGTGACAAAACCTTCCTGCAGATTTGGATAACTTTGACCTGCAAAACATTTCTCAAACACATATACATATCTTATAGAGATGAATGGCTAAAAGATTAACACTAGAATTTGCAACCACAGAAAATAGGTTAGTCTATATAATAAAACCATCCATAAGATATCAATACTTGTTAATAGAAGCAGTCAAGTCCAAGTCTAGTTCGGTTCTCATCCAAACACAAAACAAAGTCAAAGTCTGTCAAAAGCAGACAGTTAAACACAATCCAACAAACGAGTTAAAAATGATTGAAAGTTTTTGATCAAATCATGCATCTCTCCCCTTTTTTGTCATCATTAAAAAGGATGAGATGAAGTCAAGATTGCTTGGGAACGCGGACAAGCTGGAAATCCTCCATAGACTGAACGATGCCTTCCAGCCTTTTGAAGTCTTCCTTCAGCCGTACAACCTCCTCACTCTTGGCATTGGCCTGATTCGAATAGAGAGGGCTTGCATCTTATCATTCAATGAACAGGAAGAAGCTTGACTTTCATTCTTCAAACTTTGAACTTCGCATCCCAATGCATAAATTTGACCTCGCATTTCCATGAGAATATCCATGATTCTGCGAAAATCTGCTCCATTATCAGTCTGAGTACTTGCTTCGGCTCGATCTGGAGTAAAAGCAGACGATGGTGGATCAGCATAATCTCGCGAGGTTTGGCGATGAAGCTTCATGACCTTCCTCTGGAAAGTGAGATGCATAAACATCTTAAGTGCACGGGTGAGCGACTAACTCCTTCACTTGCATCAGGAAATGAAGATGTCACTCCTTTCTCCTGATCTCCCCCTGTTTCCATGCCTACAGGTGGAGAAGAGATTTCCTCAGGTTCTCCTTCTTCTCTTCTTTCTTCTTCAGGTCTTTCTTCCTCTGCTTCTTGCTCTGTTTCTCTTTCTTCTTCTTCCTTCTCCTCTGCTTCTCTTTCTTCTTCTTCCTTCTCCTCTGCTTCTTTCGTCTTTTGTTCCGATTCTTCTTGTGGAACAGGACGAC
This sequence comes from Eucalyptus grandis, assembly GCF_016545825.1. Classification (NCBI taxonomy): domain Eukaryota; kingdom Viridiplantae; phylum Streptophyta; class Magnoliopsida; order Myrtales; family Myrtaceae; genus Eucalyptus; species Eucalyptus grandis. The sequence continues at coordinate 2,395,181 of NC_052617.1, read as the reverse complement.
TTAAATTCTTCAAAGCCATTGCAGAGATGGTGATGTCATCGTCATCATCTTCATCCTCAACGAGGAGAGCTCTTCTTCTCTTTGATGGAGCATCCATGGGCTCCTTCCCTTTTCTCTTAGCAGTAGAAGAGAGTTGATGAGATTTGGCGGGAGTCTTCTCCTTGAATTTCTCCAATTCCTTGCTCAGTTCCTTCAGACGCATTTTGGTCACCATTTTCAGTCTTACCACCATATGATCGCATGATCGAACACAAAAGATTTGCGGAGGCTGAATATTCGGATGTCGAATAACTTCGTAACAAGGCTTGGGTAAGGGAGTTGACCTCTTGTCCTTCATCTTTGCTCTATACATGTGAAACATAACGGTATGAGGAGAAAACTTCTTTCCACGAGAGGATGGCATACATCAACTTTGCCTCGAGCTTGAAACATCATTTTTGGAAGTTGATTTCGGCCGAAGGCAATTAATCACAATCTTGTGGAGCAAGATGTTGAATGCATTCATCCTTGAGTAGGTGATCTTCTCATCCGTTCTCCTGTCCTTCACCAGTTCAAGTGTGGCTCGAGCAATGGAAACTTTGATTGGTTGATATCTGCCTCTCTCAACTTCTAACACATCTGCAAGCATATTCATATCCACAACATAGTCTTGTTCTTTAACGCTGAAGGAGAATCTATTCGCATCTAAAAAGCTAAGATTTGAATAGAAATATGCAGTCAATTCAGCATAGGCCTCAGTTGAGTCAGAGCAGAACTTTTCAAGTTGTAGATAACTGAACTTTTCCCTCAAGTTCACTTTCACAGCATCCAGAAAATCAAAGTCCACACTCCTAGGGTTTACTACCCCACGCTTCAGCAATTTCGAGTACAGATCCTTTTGTTCCTTTGATCTGAACAAATCTCCCATTTTTCCTTGAATTTCAGCCGCAATACCCATTTTCGGTTGAAATAGTAAAACATTGTCATCGTCATTCCCATCTACAGGATTCGGCCCCTAGTCACGAGGATCACTTGGGATATTCGCATGGGGTTTCCTCGGCCACCCCTTTACGAGCGATTCCCAAACTTTCCATTTTCGCGAGAAAGATATACTCGTTCCTATATCCTTTGTCTTTAAGAAACTCATCAACATAGTTCAAAGTACGAATTCCTTTTAAAGCACGATATAGCTTGTAAATAAAAGCGGGCTTTTGAACTCTTACGAGTGCATCCTCGACGATTTCTTCCGATGCGATTAACAACGCCTTGAGGACTAGATGGTGGAGAATGACGCCTGCCGAGAATGTTGTGGGCTCGGTTGTTGATGCGGAGTAACTTCATCTTGATAAGATCGAAGTGCGTAGGCCCCTCACTCATTCTCTGTGGTCCCCTGCTTGCGATTCTTGACGACTTTCGTGAAGAAGACATCTTTCTCAGTGTTTGGAAGATTCCTTGCTTGACTTTCCCAGAAAAGATGACAACTTTTTGAAGATTTAGCGAAGAAGACAAACGGGAATGGAGGATCGATGCTTTCTAGGGTTTTTGAGAGAAAAGTGAATAGAAAAGTGAAGAGGAATCGACAGTGTTCAATCGTTTAAAACGAATAGTAAACGAACCGTCACAAAGGAAATAAAAATATGCCTTTTTCAAAATAACTGTCTTTATCCATAAAAATAGCTATTTCAAAAATAACTTCCCTTTTGAAAATGAATCGATGCAATATTTACGTTAATTAAATATAGCAACAATTTAAACACGGTCGATGATCGTACCTTTTCAAGATAAGATTGGAGAGAGAAAGACTTACGGTCTAGGAAGGTCAAGCCAAGGCTGTAGATAAAGTCTTGTAAGCATAAGTCAGAAAGTCTTTAGACTTTGATATCCTCATACCTCAAAATGTTGAGCAGGAACGGATAGACTCAAATTGATTTTCTCCAAAGGCTTTGTGAGTATATCCTTGAGTTGATTCTTTGAGTCAACAAAGCGAATTGAAATCTCTCCATTTTGAACATGATCTCTAATAAAGTGATGTCGAATCTCTATATGCTTTGCTCTTGAGTGGAGAATTGGATTTTTGGTGAGGTTGATAGCGCTGGTGTTGTCGCAATTAATCTTCGTGCATGAGTCTTCAATTTCAAAGTCTCTTCTTGTTGTTTTATCCATAGAATTTGCGAACGCAGACTTCCAAGAGCTACATACTGCAGCTTCGTTGTTGAAAGAGACACGGTGCTTTGTTTCCTTGAAAACCAAGACATTGTCCCCTTCCAAGCAGTTGGCAAGTTCTGAAGTGCTCTTTCTATCAACTCGCAACCGGCGGATCTGCGTCTGAATATCCCGGAAGATTAAAGTCTCCCTTCTTAGGATACCAAAGACCGATGCTTGATGATGAAGCGACGTATTTAATGATGTGTTTCGCAGCACTAAGATGAGATTCTCTAGGATCTGATTGAAACCTAGTACAGATGCAAACACTCAACAAAATATCAAGTCTAGAGGCAGTAAGATAAAGAAGTGATCCAATAATGCTCTGTATAGCTTTTGATCAACTTTCTTCCCTTCTTCATCTTTGTCTATCTTTAAAGAACTTGACATTGGTATGTCGGTCTTTTGCACTTTTCAGTCAAACCTTTTGACAAGATCATTAACATATTTTTCTTGATAAATAAAAGTTCCTTCCTTTCAATTGTTTTACTTGAAGACCAAGAAAGAATGTTAATTCTCCCATCATACTCATTTCAAACTCATCCTGCATAGACTTTGAAAATTTCTTTACCTGAGACTTTCATTAGAGGATTCAAAAATAATATCATCCACATATATTTGAACAAGTAAGAAACTTTTGTTTTCCTTCTTGATAAATAAAGTCGTATCTACTTTACCTTTAACAAAACCATTTTGTATTAGGAACTTACTTAATGTCGTACCAAGCCCGAGGTGCTTGCTTTAAACCATACAAAGCCTTTTCAATATGAAGGCGAGTCGGCTTCTTTGGGTCTTCAAACCTGGTGGTTGTTCCACATAAACTTCCTCATGGATAAATCCATTTAGGAAGGCGCTTTTGACGTCCATTTGGAATAACCTGAAATTTTTATAACAAGCAAACGCAAGTAATAGTCGAATAGCTTCTAACCTTGCCCTTTGGAGCGTAAGTCTCATCATAGTCTATTCCTTCTTCTTGCGTATATCCCTTGGCCACGAGTCTTGCTTTATTTCGTACGACTTTTCCTTTTCGTTCATCTTGTTTACGAACACCCATTTAGCTCCAATAACGGTTTTACCTTTTGGTTTGGATGTCAATTCCCGGACATCATTTATCTTTGGCCCCTAAGCTCTTCTTGCATAGCTTCAATCCAGCTTTCATCGAGATAAAGCTTCTTCTATGCTCTTTGGTTCAATTTGAGAAAGCGAGTGCCACTGACACTAGACTCTTCTCGCCTTTTGGATGCAGTGCGAATTCCTTCATTAATTTCGCCAATTATAAGATCTTTGGGATGGTTTGGACTTATGCTTCCGGTTACTTGTTGATTTTTCTGGTTGATGATCTCTTTCTTTATTTGGATCTTCACTAACAACGATGCTGGTTTTCAGTTTGAGATGCTTCTTGAGTTGTAGACTTTGGAGGGTGCAGGGACGAGTTCGGACTCTTCTTGATGAGTCGACTTGATTCATCTTGCGTTGAGTCTTGAAATTTGACATTCATTGACTCCTCCTGGTGGCTCTTCTTGTTATAAACTCTGTAAGCTTTGCTTGATGTAGAATATCCAAGGAAGATACCTTCATCGATCTTTCTTCAAACTTACCAACTCGATCTTTTGCATTTTCAATATAAAACATTTACAACCAAATACATGAAAGTATGAAACAATAGGCTTCTTTTCTTTGAATAACTCATAAGGGGTTTTCGAAGAATAGATCTTAAGAAGACTCTATTGATGATATAGCATCTATTGAAAGCTTGACTTCAACCCAAAATCGATAAGAAATTTTACTTTCAATTAAAAGAGTTCTAGCCATTTCTTGAAGAGATCCGTTCTTTCTTTCCACAACTCCATTTTGCTGAGGAGTATATGGAGAAGAGAACACATGCTTAAAGCCAGATTCATCACAGAATTTTGTAAAACCTTGATTTTCAAATTCACCTCCATGATCTGTTCTTATACTAGATATAATACAACCTTTTTCATTTTGAACCTTTTTAGCAAATTTTTCAAAATACGAAAAGGTTTCGGACTTACTTGAAAGGAAATATACCCAAGTAAAACGGGAGTAATCATCAACAATTACTAGGCAATACTTCTTACCCCCAATACTCTGAGTTCTGGTTGGTCCGAAGAGATCCATATGCAGCAACTATAGTACATGATTAGTAGAGACATGATTTATTGGCTTAAAAGAATTTCTTACCTGCTTTCCCATAATACATGGAGTGCATGAATCAGTCTTTTGGTATGGCAATTTAGGTAGACCTCGAACAAGCTGCTTTGATGAGATTTTGGCTAATTGCTTCATGTTGACATGACCAAGCTTTTTGTGCCATAAGCTTGCTTCGTCTTGAATTGAGATAAGGCATTGTGATTCATTTGGTTTCACATCCAGAAGATAGATATTTCCATGTCTTCGACCCATGAAAGAGGCGAGTAGAGTCTTTTGATTCGAACATGTTCCTTCTTGAAAGAAGATCTTGAAACCAAGTATCACATAATTGACTAATCTTTGAGAAGATTGTAATTGAGTCCTTCCACTAAGGAAACATTACTTATTGTGAGAGTTCCAATTTTCACGGTTCCAAATCCCACAATACTTCCTTTGCTGTTTCCTCCAAATGAAACTTTTCCACCATTTACTTGAGCAAGCTTTATAAAGCAATTTGAGTCTCTGTCATGTGTCTTGAGCATCCGCTATCAAGATACCACTTTACTTTCTTGACGGAGACCGCATTTAAAATAAAGTCTCAAGCTTTCTTTGGTACCCAAATTTTCTTGGGTCCTTTGGTGTTAGTAAGATAAACAGTATTAGCCCATACTTTCTTAATAGGTTTCCATACCATAGGACACTCTTTTTCAAAGTGATCGACTGTTGCACTTAGAACATCCGAGAGCATTTTCTACCTACGGGTTTTACAAAAACTTTCTTGAAGTGATTTTGTAAACCTCACTCGAAAGTCTTTTCTTAATTCTTTCTTTTACTTTAGGAAAATCAATCAAGGGAATTGTTTCTTCTGTCATACCTAGACCGGACTTATTGAAGTAAGGTCTTTGTCTTTGAAAAGAATTTTCTCAAGTTTTCAGACCCTATAGAAAATTTCTTTGATATATTTGATAAATCTGTTTTTAAAAAGCATTTTCTTTTAAAAGATTTTCTTCATTTTCTTTAAGATTGGAAACAGACACGTCTAGACTTTTAACTCTTTACGCTAAAACATTTTCTTTTGTTTTAGAGCTGAGTTTTCTTTTTCAGTTTGGAAATTCTTTTGAGAGAAGTCTTAAGACTAAAGCATAGATCATCAATATATTTAGAAACTTTGACAGGAATTTTAAAATTACTTGCCTCAAATTCACTTTGTTTGAGTCTCCGATCCCGAGTCGATCCAGTGCCGAGTCGATTGTGCCATCGAGACATAGATTGGCATATTCATTATCACTTTCTTCACACTCAGTATCACTCCGGGTTTTCAGCTTTGAGAGCTTTTCGAAATTTTCAGCTTTTCCTCTCTTCTTCTTGAAGAAGAGGACGAGTTAGGTACGATGTGTCCTTTTCTTGCATTCAAAGCAGACTACATCTTTATTTGGTTCATCATCATCAACAGACTTGGTCTGCTGTCTTTGAAAGCTTTGTTTCTTTGAGTTGAACCTTCTCCCTTTTCTATTTAGTTTTCTGAATCTTCTTATCATGAGAGTAAGCTCCTCATCGTCCATATCATCTTGAGAATCTGTATCATCGGAATCATCATTTGATTTTAATGCAATGGATTTCTTACCTTTTGGATCTTCATCTTCATTGATCCTTTCCACTTCATAGGATTTGAAGAGTTCCAATCAGCTCATCAACGAGATAGTGGCATAATTCTCTGCGTCTCTCTTATCGAAGTCTTTATGTGATTCCAATCCTTGGAGAGTCCACGCGGTAGCTTGTTTACCTTCATGGGATCGAAGTTGGTTGACCTTGATTTTCAAGACCATTCACAATATACGTAAAACGACTAAACATGTCGGATATTGATTCTCCTGGTTTCATTACGAAGGCTTCATATTGACCGAGAAGAATGTTGATTCTTGTTTCCTTCACTCGTCTGTTCCTTCATAGGTGATATGCAATCTGTCCCAAACTTCTTTTTGTACCACAAGAAGATATTCTATTATACTCGAGTTGGTGATAAAGCACAATATAAGGAGTAAATTGCTTTTGCATCGAGTGTTTGTCTCTTGGTTATTTCTTCGAGACATTCCGCTGGTTTCTTCGGTTTCTTTTCCTCTTTCGAGGCCGATGCAAGTGGTAGGAGTAATTCCTTTTTCTACAATGTCCATTCCGGAGGATCCTTTGATCGTAGGAAAGCTTTCATCTTGTTCTTCCGGATGTTATAATCCTTTCCATCAAAGTAGGGTGGTGCTGGTATTGCTTTGCCTTTCCATCAGCCCTGGTGCTAGCATACTAGCCATGGATCTTTTACTATGAAGTAAAACACTTCAAATAAAGTAAGTACACATGCTCTGATACCAATTGATATTGCTAGTATAAACACCTAGAGGGGGTGAATAGGCGCACAAACAATTTTTCCCAAATAAGGAAGCAATTCTTAACAAATTGAAATACGATCAAGGTAGAGAGAGAAATTTGAACACGGGATTTATAGTGGTTCGGCTTATTCCAAGCCTACGTCCACTCTTCTTTGATGACCCACCGGCTAGATTTCACTATGATCAAAAGAGATTCTGACCACGCTGCTTTGCCTTGATTCCATAGTGTAGATGTTCTACCACACCTCCTCAAGGTCTCTCACAAATATAGACTCTCTTTTGTATACAAGTATTTGCTCAAAGGAATTATCTAAACAAATAGGAGCTTCAGACTTTGGAATTCTTCTATCGCGCACACCTCGAACAACTAAGAACGACTTCCTTATATACTCCTTTATGCCATCATACCCGTTGGCACTTACTAAAGGAATTCCTCCAATCTACCCGTTTGGAAGGAATCAATTAGGAAGATTGTTCGAGCTATTAAAGGAATGTGTTGATAGCCCATCAATCCTGTTCGCCCATACAATCAGGATCTCGGTTTCCATAAGTAGAACCTTCCAATAATATTTAGACAATCATCGAATCTTCATCATTGAATCAAACTTGATCAATCAAAGGATTTACGATACGTCTTCTCCAACCAGATCTTCTCCGGATGATAAGGTTAAATCGAACAAAACATCCGGTTACGGATAACCTTTCTTCAACGGATTAGAAGGCGTCAACGAGGATAGACTTTGAGTCTTGAGTCCATTTTGTCCGGAAGTCTTAGGACTTTAACTAACAGTCTGAGTCTTGGACTAGGCGATGGAAACGTTTTGTCAACTTCAAAACACTTCATGAGGATTTCTCCAACAATCCCTTGATCGTCTCATGGCCGATCCCTCAATTGAACCATGGCTATTCCTTAGTCGCCTTTCTCAATCGGGTTGATTGGTCCATGATCGATTTTCAGATCGGTCCATGGCTAATCCCCGTTATCGACATACTAATCCCGGGTTTATCTCCCATGATCAAGATAGGGGTCAGAACTGTAAATGTCACATTATGCATCCTTATTGATGAGGGTTCAAGCATCCAAAAAATCATCGATGAGGAGCCAACGAAGCTAGATTTAGCTGCTCACAAGTGGGTAAGGCACTAGCTAGCCTTGCTTGAGCCACGACCTTAGGCGAGACTCGCTAGTGCTTAAATATGGCCGTTGACGATCTATTTGGCTCATGAGTGGCTGAGTTTCATCAGAAAGGTTCGAACTTTTTTTAAAGGAAAAAAATTAGAAAAGTCCTCTATGAAGTGTAGTTTTTTTTTCCCTAAACAACATTTAAATCAAAGTTGTTTCCAATGTGTTTTTGAATTATACTTTACCAAATGCTATTTGCATTTTGGATAAGCCCCTTTCACCTAAAGTTTTTGTCACTTTCCTAAAGTTTTTTCCCAAAACCAAACCAAACTCATTGGTTAACCAACTTGCTGCCTTTACAACAAGCATATTTGTCTAACTTTAACTTATAATCTCTCAAAGTTTAGTTCTACTTTCAATAGAGTAAATCTAATAACGAGAAAGACGGAAAATCCATTTGAAACATGATGTGACAACCTAAGTGATTGATTTTACATTTTATGAGTGTAAACAAGTTTTTTTTTTTGAACACTTGTTAAGCATATTTAGTTTAGAACAGTATATTTCCTAAAACCATAATCACATAAACCACAAAAGGACTCATGTATTGAGAACTATAAAATTTGTTTAAGAGAGAATACAAAAGAGAAAATTCAAATTTTCATTCTCTCACATACTTAAGTTTTCATTCCACAATAGAATAGTTTTTATCTAATTTCAAAATAATCTTTCGAATCTGGAGATGAAACCCCAAAAGAAAAATACCAAATTACCATCTCTTTGGAAAATCCCGAAGGCCCCAAGTCCTCTGCAAACCTTAGTCTCTTCCTCAATCGATAACCATCAACCGCTGGTAGTCGCCACAATTAATAGCCTTCCATTGATGTCCCACCCTATGGTCAATGTTGACCACAAGGCGACAAATGGCTCCACCATCCTCGCTCCTCCTCCCTCTCTTCCTCTCCCTCCAATCTTGTCGGCTCTCCACGTCGGCGCTGCCCAGCCTCGCCAAACACGCGTCACTCTCTGTCGAGAACCCCGACGACGTCCTCGTCTCTCCCTCGGGCGCCTTCTCCGCCGGCTTCTTACCCGTCGGCTACAATGCCTACGGCTTCGCCGTCTGGTTCAGCGACCCCCCCTGCTCCGTCGCCGCCTGCACCCCCGTCTGGATGGCCAACCGCGAGGCTCCCGTCAACGGCCGACGCTCCACCTTATCCTCCTCGACTCGGGCAACCTCGTCCTCACCGACGCCGGCGACGCCGGCACAGAAGTCTGGTCTTCCGGCACCAGCTCCCCCTCCGCCGCTGAGCTCCGCCTCAATGACACCGGGAACCTCTTCCTCACCGACGGCGGCGGCGGCGTCCTGTGGCAGAGCTTCGACTCGCCGACCGACACCCTCCTCCCTCAGCAGCCACTCACCAGAAACACGTTCCTGATCTCCGCTTGGAGCCGGTACAACTACTCGACCGGGTTCTACAAGCTTTACTTCGGCAACGACAATGTCCTCCGCCTCATCTTCGACGGCCCATCAATCTCGGGCGTGTACTGGCCGTACCCGTGGATTTCGAACTATGACATTAAACGATTCCTCTACAACAGCAGCCGCATCGCTGTGCTCGACCCGCTCGGCCACTTCCAGTCCTCCGACAACTACTCGATCTACACCTCTGACTACGGCGTCGCGGCTATGCAGAGAAGGATGACCCTCGGCTTTGACGGCAACTTGCGGGTCTACAGCCGCGAGCGGGGCTCGGCTGTCTGGGCCGTGACGTGGGAAGCGCTCAGCAGCACCCCCTGCTTCATCCACGGCGTGTGCGGCAATAACAGCCTCTGCAGCTACGACCCGGCCAAGGGACGGAGCTGCTCCTGCCTGCCTGGGTACGTCCCCAAGGTCCCGGGCGACTGGTCGGCCGGTTGCGTGCCCGATTTCACCTTCTCTGACGGGTGTGTCGCCAACGAGATCGGGTTCGTGAAGCTCCTGTACGTCGATTTCTGGGGCTACGACTACAACACCATCCTTAACACCACTCTCAAGAAGTGCTGGGAGACTTGCCTGAACCTGTGCGACTGCCGAGGATTCCAGTACAAGGTGTCGGACGACATGGCCACGTTCAATTGCTACCCCAAGATCGAGCTCCTGAATGGCCACAACCTGCCCAGCTTCAACGGCGAGTTCTTCATAAAGATCCCCAAGAATAAGACCTTCACCGTGGACCAGCTGGTGAAGAGGACTCAGTACAGTTGCCCTTCCACCACGAAGGTGAAGGTCTTGGACAGGACTTACTCCAAGAAAGGCAAAAACGGGGCGTTGAACTTCATGCTCTGGTTCGCCTGTGTGGTCGGAGGGATCGAGATCGTGGTGTTGCTCTTGGTGTGGTTCTTCCTGATCAGGAACCAGCAGGATGTCACTTCCGCGCACCTGAGCTACCTCCTCGTTGCGACCGGGTTCAAGCGGTTCACCTACGACAAGCTCAAGAAGGCAACGAGGAATTTCAGCAAGGAGATCGGGAGAGGCGCAGGCGGGATCGTGTACAGGGCCCTGTTGTCCGATGATCGGGTTGCGGCAGTGAAGGTGCTCAACAATGCCACGACTGGTGAGGCCAATTTTCTGGCCGAGGCCAGCACGATCGGGAGGGTGAACCACATGAATTTGATCGAGATGTGGGGTTACTGCGCCGAGGGAAAGCACAGGCTATTGGTGTACGAGTTCATGGAACACGGGTCGCTGGCACAGAACCTTTTGTCGCCGGAGCTCCACTGGAAGAGGCGGTTTGACATCGCGCTAGGCACCGCAAAGGGTCTAGCTTATCTCCACGAGGAGTGCCTGGAGTGGGTTCTGCATTGCGACGTGAAGCCTCAGAACATTCTTCTAGACTCCGATTACCAACCCAAAGTCGCGGACTTTGGGCTTTCCAAGCTCATGGACCGAGGGATGGTGACGAATTCGGACTTCTCGAGGATCAGAGGAACCCGAGGCTACATGGCTCCCGAATGGATCTCAAGTCGGTCCATCACGTCCAAAGTGGATGTCTACAGCTACGGGATCGTCATGCTAGAGATGGTGACGGGAATCAGCCCGACGACGAGCGACCACTCGTTGGAGAGCGGAAGGGGCGCCAAGCAACTCCAGCTCATCCCGTGGGCAAGGAACAAGGTGAACGAAACAGGGAGGACGGGGTCACGCGTGGAAGAGATGGTGAATCCGGCGGTCAGGGGTGACTACGACCCGAAGAAGATGGAGGTCTTGATCGAGGTCGCGCTCAGGTGCGTGGAGGAAGATAAAGACGCAGGACCCACCATGAGCCAAGTGGTGGAAATGCTTCTTAGGCATGAGAATGATAGTTAGATTAGGGTGCAAGTGAAGTGAGATTGATTCAGGTGCTATTTCTCCGGTCACACGTGATGGGCTTCTTAAAATTTTTAAATTTGCAATGGCTTGGCATTATCTCATTCTTTGAAGTTATGAAATTTGTTGACACCTGATTTTAGCTAGTAAATCACATAATAAAAAATCGAGATTATAGATTTTTGATTGTGACATTGTTGACACCTAATTTTAGCAAATTTAGGAAAATAAAAGAAATAAAAATTGCATTGAAACAAATAAAATGAAAAAGTGAAAAAAAAAATTGGAGAAATTGATTTGATTGATTATGCATGGAAATTTAAAATTGATGAATATTCGGATTTTGTTAAATGCAAAGCAATTTAAAAATCAAATGAATAAGGGGCAAGAATTTTGCAAAATGGAAGAAATTTGAATAAAATCGCGATTGTGAAATCACGCTTCCCCAATTTACGATGATTTAATTAAACGTAGCAAGAGATGAAAACTTGGAAAATACCATAAAAATGCAGCCGTCTGAACCACTATAAAAGAGCGCTGCATTTTTCAAGAAAAGTGGGAGAATTGAAAATTGGAGAGCAAATACGTGAGGAGGTTGTTTTCGTATGAGAGTTGAAAATTCAAAAGAAAATTTTGGGAAGAGTCAACTCTGGTTTGCCTTGGTCGAAGAAACATTGGGCAGAGACCGTACGGAGTGACGTGAGAGAGAGAGAGAGAAAAAAAGAATACAGTATGTATTCTTCGCGAGGACTCCCCTGCCCGCGCCAGCCCGCGCCCACGCCGGCCACTGCGCCGGCGCCACGACGCCGGACACTGCCTCGCCTCGCCACCTCGCCAGTTCGCTCGCCTCCGCCACGCCGCGCCGCCGGTCTCGCCGCGTCGTCTACACATCAGCCCGAGCCGACCGCGATCTGCTTGCGACCCAGCCCCGACGTCGACCACCGCCGCGCTCTGCCTCGCCTCCAGCCCGTGCCGATCCTCACCGCCGCTGTCCCGATCTCGCCACTCGGTTGTCCGACGCCGGCAGATCTGAGACCCCCGCAGCAGCTGAGACCCGAACGCCCTTGCTCCGCTTTTTACCGTCGCCGATCTGCAGCACCAGAAGTCTCGAGCGCCCCTGCTCGCCTCCGCCTGACGCTCGGTCGCTGCCGCGCCGCTTTCCCTGCCGCGACCCGACGTCACCAGGATCCCCCCCTTGCACCAGCAAGGCCTCGTCCAATGCTGCTTCTTGACTTAACAGCAGCCCTCATCGCAGCTTAGCAGTCCCTGGCGTCCATCTACCGCGTCCACCGAGCTCCAGTCGCCGTCTATCTGAATCACCGTTTCTCGTGTTCCTCATCCAGCATCTTCATCTATTTAATTTTCGGTGGCTACCTCCAACGAGTAGATGGCGTTCTCATCCCATGCCTAATGTAAGGGAAAATTAGGACACCAAGGCATCTGGCACGCCCACATGAAGAATTCTGGGTTGTGACGTAGGGGAAGTGGTGGAATTTGTCTCTCCTTGAGGGTGAGATTTGGAGAACCGACTGTGAGTTCTCAAGAGAGACCACGTGGAATTGAAGCAAGAGGAGATTGTGACTTTGTGGCTCAATCAAGGAGTCCCGCCAAGCAGCACTCATCACGGCCGAGCCATCGTAGGCCGTGAATTCATTGATCATCGAACCATACCAGCTGTGGATTCTCTGTCTTTGCAGTTTCCCTTGGCGTTCCTCGCGGCCTTGCCGAGCCCTATCCTTAGTCATGGCCGAGCTTCTATCGCGATCCACCTCGCCGTTCGGATTTGGAAAAACATTCGAATTTACGTAGAGATTTATTTTATTTTATTAGGTAGGTATATTCAGTAGATTTGTTTTATCTTATTTTAGTTTTTGATATTTTATCTCATTGTTTGAAATATTTTCCAATACATGATTGAAATTCTATGATATAGCATCTAATTTGCAACCGCACGAATTTTTATTCTATCTATAAGACTTTAGATGGAATAATTATTCACTGAGTAAATTGATATCTTGATCTTTAAGGCTTAAGATCAATTTATCGAGTTTATTATGCGAAATAATCAAATTTGAATTTCAATTCGAGTGATGAATAACATCTTTGATGGCCATGGATGATTTAATGTTTATCTTTCAATTGTTCTATTTATCCCGAAAATACAAAAAAAAAAAAAATTGCATTTGCATCCCATGTAGATTAGAATTGATTGCATGATAGGTTAGTTAGATTTTTTTAAAAAAATGCATATTTAGAATAGGGATTTTATTTCGAATTTAGAAAAAACAAAAAATTAAAAAATATGCATTAATTTAGTATCTTAGTTTTTTTAAGAAAAAAATTGAATTGCACATTTAATTAATTGGCAATTTTAATTTCGAATTTCATAAAAGAAAAGGAAAAAAAAATTAGAATTATGGCATTATTTGCACGTCATTGCATATTGGATAGATCGCATGCTCATTTAGAAAAAAATAAAAATGTCATGTGTATGTGATATAGGATTAGATTCATAAAATGCATGTCATTTAGTGATTATTACTAGGTTCATTTAATTAGAAATTACATGTCATTAGAATTAGGTCATTTAGTTATATTGCATTGCATGACTCTCATTAAATCAATGAAAACAAAAAAAAAAAAAAAATTGCATGTTAATTAGAAATCATATCTAGGGTTGATGATGTAAATTCAGATTTAACATCACAGATGCTTTCATCATTTAGTAAACTCCCGTTACTTTACTTGGGTTTCTAATCGACCCACCAAAAATAGATTAGCGGCGACTCCTAGTTAATAATCTTTTGCATGTTAAATATGTGAACCTTAAGTCGCGAATTGGTATGGGCTTGGAAGAACCCGAGCTAAATTTAAAAACTTAGCAGTCCATTAATCTAGTTTTAAGTGGTGCACCCGAAATTTAGGTCACAACGGACATGACCCATTTCCTAGGGTAAAAAGAGTGATTTAAGTGTTTTTCAACATTTTTCAAGTTTCATCACATTTTATTTAAACTTAGACATTAATTCCTTGATTTACCTTTGAATTGATTTTGGTCAACCCCTAATATCAATCTGTGAACATTTTTTCAAAAATCTGAAAACTTCAAAAAATCATCAATTCCATTATTTTCAAGCTTAGAGTAGGTTTGTTTTGCAGAAAATGTTTTCCTTGTTTTCTTGCATTTAGTTCATTTAGAAAAATGAATCAACAAAGATTGTTTTCGTAGTCAACAAAAAAATATTTTCCTATCAAAACTTGTGCTCTCAGTCTAAGGGTCATTAATCAATGAAAATTTTATTCTTATAAATTAATTTTTCTAAAAATTGAATATTTACTTATTTATGTTTGATTTTATTTTTATTTGTTATTTTCTTTCCTTTTCTTTTCCCTTCTTTTCTCTTTTTTTTTTTTTTCTTTCCTTTCTCCTTCTTCCCCCCTTCTTCCTATGTCAGCTGTGTGCCTCCGCATCTATCAATAGCCCAGCAAGTGGCCTAGACACGGGCAGCAAGCTCAAGCTCACCGGTTCGAGCTCGAGTCAAGATCGACAAGCTCACGGCTCACTCCTATCTCGGCAAGGCAAAGCTTGCTTGTGGTTGTCACTACTCGGTAGCGATAGAGGATGAGAGAAATTGAAAAAGGAAAGAAAAGAAAAAGAAATTTAAAAAATCAATTTTTTGAAAAAATAAAAATAAAAATAAAAAGAGAAAAATAAAATAGTTAAAATTTTGAATTTTTTAGAAATTTAAAATTTAAAAATTCGAACTTGTTTTTGCCTAAAATAAGGTAATGAGATTGAGATCATCTTCCAATAATATTTAAACATCATAAAATATTTTTAATCATATATTACTAAACAAAGGAAAATTAATCGTATTCCTAGAAAATGTTTTACCAAAAGGTATTTTCATATATCATTGAGTTTTTGCGATAAAAACGCACCTTAATTAGACTTGTAATCAATAGTTTTCACAAAAAATGACTAGGAACTGACTTTTCAATAAAATCGAGAATTTTAACCATTAATCAACAAATTTTAAATCATTTTTTAGAATAATTTCCTTCATGACATTTGATCTAAAGTTGTAACATATTGAAATTCAAGCCAATTTTAAGAAATCGGGCTTGAGATAGGTGGACCAATTCTCAAGGAACCCTATCGGTCCTTCATAAATAATGCTAATTAGACCTATTGAAATTCGATTAAACCAATTCAACTCAATTCCAAAGTCAATTTTGGCAAAATCATGGAAATTTGACATAATTTGACTGAAACCATGAATTCGCACCAATAGGGTCAAGCCAAAAAAGAAACTAGGCCTTGATCCAACTGGGCTCGATTTAGGAGCCCAGTCATGATCACGGCCTAGGATAGGACTCAGTCTCTATTCTCGGATTTGGGTTCAAGAACTCACCCTGACCTAGGTCTAGTTTTTAATATTTAAAATAATAAATATTAAAAATAATAATATTAATATCTTTTCAATAAATCCAAAGGTAGAAATTTTAAGAATTTGGTTGGGAAAATGCTACTTCTTCTCTTCTTAGTGGATTCATGCCATTGCTTGGTTGATTGCTAGTTGACTTGTGTGCTAAAATCGAAATGTTCAATTACCCTTGTTCATGGATGCTTTGATTGCCTTTCAATTACATATATGCATGTTCTTCGGCAGTTAGCTTAGGTAGGAAATTATAATTTGATTAGGGATAATGATATTAGTCTACTGCTTTACGAACACAAATGGAGATTAATGATAATTATTATGTTTCCCCAGTTTGATTAGGAGGTGATCGAATTGATGATGAAATGTTTTTTTCAATCTTGCTTAGGAAGGCATGATCTTTCAGCGAGTAGATTTGAAGGATAATTATAGTTTAATTAGGAATCAATGATGTTATCTTACTCCTTTGCAAACACAAAATATTCATTCCCTTCAATTAATAAATCCCTAGTTTGATTAGGAAGTGGCTGGAGTTAATCAATTACTTGTTGGTTTGTTGAATAGTGAGTGAACTAGGCTTACCTTAAATAGAATCTAGTCCCTAATTTCAGACTTATGGTGGTTCATGTCCCAAGACTTAAAAACGTGGCCATGTATATTATTTGCCCGATGAGTATCGAGATTTCTTTCTCATACCTCACCGCAAGTCCTTATGATATTTGTGTGCCTAATGCTTGCACTTTCAATACTTAGTTGTTATATTACCACATTGCACTTCGATAACTTGTTTGTTAATTTTCTTTCTAGAATGGTTAGGATTAGTTTAGGATTATAATAAACCCCTCGTGAATATATGCATGATCACTTGGTGACTTTGATATCTTAAGGTCATAATTGGTAAAAACGCGCTTGACTAAGTTAGTGGTACCACAAGGGTTTTAATAGTAATATTAGCATAATTAAGTCCGCGAACTTAAAAAATTTGGTTGTGGAGGAATCGATATGACCTTTTCATGTCTTGATTGGTTTCTATCAGACCCCAAATAAATTAGTGGCGACTCCAAGATTTACTTAGGCCATTAAAGAATTAAAACATGAAAAATCTAACGTCGGGTGAGGTATGAGCTTTGGAAAGCCTACACTTTTTTGATGGTCTGGTTGGATTTGACATTTGATGGACTATTTGGACCATCATTTTGATGAATTGTTTGGACCATCTTTCAAGCAATACTTCCCAGAAACTGAATTTTTGGGAGGGTCACGTAAACAATGCCTTGTTATTAAGTCTTCGGTCATGCACCCCCAAAAACTAGAGATTATAAACAAATCCTATCTAGGGTGCATCTAAATCTATGCATATTATGATGATGAAACTAATCCAAGATATTCTAACCATTTATTAAAAGGTGATGCTAAGTCTAATTTGATTTTATTAATTAGAATTTAAGCTAGATTATTTGTTAAAGTCTGTCGCGACCTAAATTTCAAGTGCACCACCTAGGTTTTAGGCTAATGGACTACTAAGTTTCAAACTTAGCTCGAGCTCTCCCAAGCCTATACCAATTCGCAACTTAGTTCAAATTTTTTAAATGGATTTTTATCTAGGAGTCGCCACTAATCAGTTTACGGTAGGTCGATTAGACACCTAAGTAAAATAATGGGAGAATTATTTTACTCCTACGAACCAGAGACTAAGGATACGGGGATTTGGTTACACTAGACTTCTCTAATACCCTTTCGATACCATTTCTTTTTTATTTTTTTAAAAAATGTTTTTGCAGGCAACTAAGATTTATTTTAATCTAAATTACTATCATGCAAATATGGTAACCACACAGGTGCTCTTCCACTATTAAACATTCAATAAAAATAAATAAATAAATAAATTGTATCAGGAAAAAATAAACACATAAAACAAGCAATTATTTTTGGGTTTTCTTGAAATAAGAATTTTATCATAAAACATGCATTTAAACTATATGACCTAATTTTACTAATAATGAATCTAACATGCAAACTAATTGACATGCACCTTATGTTTTTGTATTTTTTATTTGAAAGTCGGAATTAATAAAAACCCTAATTAAACTATCTAAAATGAATAATTTTCTAATATGTTTTAGGGGTTAATTTGACTTAAACCCTATCATATCTTAGAAAACTATTTTTTTTTTAAAGGAAGAGATTAATAAAATGTGCAAAGATTATCTAAGCCCTTATCTATTAAAAAAAAATATGTAAAGCCAATCCTAACCTATTCCAAAAATTATCTAAATATGCAATCTAAAAATCAATCCTAATTTACTAAACCAACACACTCTAATGCAAGATTTGATTTTTTTTTTTTTCAAGATAAGCAAGTATATCTAAACAATCAGAATATTCATCAAATGAGAATTAAAATAACCGAGAAATAATCCATTGTCTCACGGGTTAAATTAACGGCTATTTTAACCTAAACATCACAACATAAAGTCCAAAATAATTAAAAATCTGATCCAAGTCTTACGGATCAAATTAATAACTATAATGACTTAACAATTAAAATACTTTCAACATGCCCAAAAATTAATATAATTAAAAAAATGATATGACGTCTTACGAGATCAAATTAATAATTATAATAATTTTGGACAAAACCCCGCGGTTAATGCCTACATGAATATTGACATCCAATGCTACAAAAATAAGATAAGATAACATAAAATAAGTGACAAATAAAAATTTAAAATTTAAAATAAGCTACCTAAGGGGAGGATAGCAACATTGATGGGGTAGCCGGAGAGAGGGTAGCCGGCGTCGGACCTCCGGCGAGGGAACTAGCGGAGGTATGGTGTCCGACGCAAGCTGCTGCTCGGCGAAGCGGATCAGTCAGGTGCGGAGGTGATGCGGGCGCAGTGACAACGTCAAGCAATGGATCCGAAGTTGCAGGCATTGGCCAGGCAGTGCTCAACAGTGGGTCGCAGGTTGTAGAGGCATGACAGCGTCGGGAGGGAAGCAGCAACAATGGTGTCGAGATCTGGTGGTGCTTGGGCGGAGCAATGGAGCGGATCGGTCATACGACATTCACTTGAGTGCCATAATTTTTTATTTTTTTTGCTTATTTAAGTGCCACGGATTTGAAAAATCAATAATTTAAGTGCCATCGGCAATTTATGTAATTTGACATGGATGCCGGTCATCCTATATATCATCGTCACCGCCAACATGGACAATTTTTATAATTTTTTTGCTCACTTATATATCATAAATTTGAAAAATTGATCACTTAAGTATTATCTATAATTTGCTTACCCCATAAATCTATAGTCGGCCTACCCTAGATCTGGTGAGAGCCTTCATGCCCTCGCCTGTGGTCAGCTAGGCCATCGTAGCCTTACCTTGAAGGCCCTCGCCCACAGTTAATGATGGCCTTGCCTAGGGCCTTCGCAACACTACTGGCCGAGAGTGAGGCCTTTACACCTAGCTCACAAAAAAAAAAACATTGAAAAAAAGATAAATAAAAACTCAAAAAAATTTTAAAATATTTTCAAGAAAATACAAAAAATCCACATAGGATAATTTGTTGGAAATGACACTCAAATGATCGATTTTACTTTGATGTGACATTTAAGTGAGCTAAGAAAAATTTATGACACTCAACTAAGTGCTGTGTGAAAATTATAACACTTCTGTTATACTTGTCTCAAGTCTAAATCAACCTAAGTTCATTAACTAAACTAGCCTACTTAAATCCAAGCTAACACTAATTAAACCCCTTGAGACGCTACCTTAGCTCTCGGCTGCCACTATCATCATCAATTTCCACCATCATCAATTTCCACCATCCATTTCATATAATTCATACATTCACTCAATATAAATCATCAATAGACTCGTACAAATCAATCAAGAAATTTGGCTTGGGAATTTGATTTCTCCCATGCAACACGATTAGCCACACCACCTCCTAATCAAATTAGGGGTTCATTGATTAAAGTCAATGGTTATTAACCCCATTTGTGTTCATAAAGCAGTTATAGGTTAACGTCATCAATCTCTAACTAGGTTCTAATCCCCCTGTCTAAACTACCCGCCAAAGGACATGCATATGTAATCTATCATACACCTAATCATCCACACGCAAGGCCAACTAAGTCATAAAATTAGGCTAATTAGCCTTAGGAGCCAAGCAAACAATTAGTGAACCAAGAGGGTCACTTCTAAATTTTTATCCTCATATGCCTGATTATGTTTTAATCTGATTAAGGGCCTTAATGATATCAAAATTGAATGAAATTAGTGGCAATTGAAAGCTTAGAGAGTGTAGTTTAATGTTCATTAAGATCATTTTCCCTAATTGTGAGCTGAATTTCTCAATTTAACCCAACTACCCTGAATTAGACTCAGTTATGATCCGACTTTTGAAAAATAAGGGAAATTTTTAAGGAGATAAATGCTCACCAAATTTAATAAACAACTAGCCCTGCATGTTATCTTCAAATTTCATGTTTCGAAGATTTTGCAAATAAGCCCCCATCTTAGACAAAATTAAATATTTCCCCAAGGATTCAAATGTAAATAGTTTTGTTGGCCATAAGAAACTTGTCCAATTCATTGCAAAAACGACCCCCCTACATATATATATGAAACTTTACAAATATACAATTATGGTCCTCCTCAACTTTTGTTTTTTAACTTTTTGCAAATAAGACATCCAAGTTCCTCAAAATTGTAAAATACGTCCAAAGCACACATGAATAAATTTTCACATCAAATATTTTACTAGATTGAGCTTGTACCTTTTTGGACCAAATAAACTTTGACTTTTACAAATTTTATATAATGAGAAAGCTTATGATCTTATTGGCTAAAACTGTTGTTTTAGACAATTTTTTGAAATTTGAAAAAAAGTAAACACTTGAAAGTTTTTCAAACTTGAGTTTTAAGAAAAACCTTTGAATCTTCAAACTCAAATTCAAGTATATTCAAGCATATTCAAACACATTCAACCTATTCTCTAGACCAATAGTGTATCTTCAACATGCTCTCAAGAACATTCATCAATTTCTTCGAACATTCAACATCAAGCAAATCCTAATCTACTCATATATTGATGAAATAACTCAGAAAACATCATCAAATCACTCCTAATCAACATTCACCTAACATGAAATCATCCTAAGCTAATAAATTATCAAAATGAACATTGAGGACTACATAAGGTCATTTAGTTGAAAATGAACTTAGGATAGAATTATATATATTCAAGCAATAAACTAAACTAGGCTAATTTCCCAAGAATACCTATCCTAACATAATAATTCTAATAAAAATGACATGCAATTTGTCTAAATCAACTTCTATAGACAAGTAAAGCATTCGGCTATCCTAGCAAATTATGATCTCAAAACTTCTTAACATGCAATAGAACATCTATTCTATGAAACTAATACTAATATATGATCTAACTTCTAACTGTCAAATTTTGTCACCTCGTAGTTGGAATTGAATATAGATCGAAGATTTTCCTTCAACTTTGAACTATGTTCATCCTTCATCTTTGGATGATCACATGAAATTGATGACTAAAGCATTTTGGACCTACCTTTGATTATTAGAATTGGGTAAGCAATCTCAAAATTGATCAAAACTCAAGGAAACAACAATCACCAAAACCTTATGGACACAATGGGAAGCTCAATTGCAAGAATTGATTTGCAAGGAATGGTCGGAAAGAAATCAATTGAAGCACAACCTTTGGCAGAGAGAGAGAGAGAGAGAGAGAGAGAGAGAGAGAGAGAGAGAGAGAGAGAGTTTGTGGAACTGAAAATTTTAGTGAGAGAGAGCTGTGTGTGTAGTGAATGGCACTTAATGTGAGAGGAAGACAATGTATCTTGCATTTTGATGGGAAAAATTCGGATATATGATGCAATCTTAGCCTTTGATTGATCTTATGGCTCATGTTGATCCCTTAATGACTAAGATAACTCCCTATTGGCTGCAATTTTAACACATGGATAGATGACTTTCCACTTTAGATGCTAGGATTGAGAGGCTAATGCATGCTTTTAATTTGCAATCAAATGACATGGCAAGGGTGATTTAGTAATATTAGGTTAATGGCAATTTTGTAACTTTTGCAATGTAAGGAGAGAGGGGGCTGGCCATGCTAGATATTTTGGTCCAATGGGCCAAACCCAATGGGTTTGGTTCGGTTTCAGGGTCATTGAGACCAACTGATTATTTTTTTTCTCATTTTTTGTGTTCTTTAAAATGACAAATATACTATTTCAAATTATATATCCATCAATTATGTGACATTAAGCAGTCAAACTATGAATATCAATACATATCAAATATAAACATAAGTAAGTAACAATGGATAGTTCACACTTGCTAAAAGCAACAAATCATAAAAACAAACATACGATGCAGAGGAACAGAGGCAAGCAAAGCCAAGCCGAGTGATGAGTTTTTTTTTTTGGTCAAATAAGGGCTGGGTTTCTTTCTATTTTCTAACTTACAAGGCAAATTGAACCATGAAGAGAATAGAGAAGGAGGCACTAGGGGTTTAGACTAGACAAAAGCTTATAATATAATATATAATATATCATATATTATCATATGTACAAGACTTCCAAGTTCAATGGCTAACTAGCATAGTGCAACGTTCGAGGATCTTGAGATCAAGCGCTAGCCCAATCCCTCTAGGAATTGGACCGGCCGAGTTGGGCGGGTCCACAGTTGACCTTGGATCGATGCTCACTGCTAATAACTATGAAACATTGATCAAACATCTTTTTAAAAGGAGCACTCATTTTGACAATTGTAATTATTGTGGAAAAAAATATGTCAAACATGCAAGTTATGTCTCTTGATTTTATATGTATTCATACATGGAGGAACTCACAGCAAAGAAACATCATCACTAACACCAACTTTTTGAATTGTTATCAGGTCAGTACCAGCATGGGCAATTACTTAATTCGATAGGAAGAATCGAGGCATGACGTAGTACCAAAAAAAATTAGAACATGTAAACAAATGAAAAGGAGCCAATGTCATGAATGATTAGACTTGGGTCACAGGAAAGCTCACAAAGTTTCAAATCTCACTTAATGATTAAGAGTCAAGTGCCAACCGCCAATTGAGTGACAATAACTGGAAAAAAATAAAATTAGATGAATTGATGAACATGCAATAAACTATTTGTTCATTTAAGATTTGAAGAGCATTAGCTTTGTTTAACAGAAATTCTTTAATTCGATTTTACACTAGCCATCGCTAGCTATGTCGATATATGTACTTACAATTTTAGAAATTAAGGGAATATCAAAATTAATAATGATAAAGGTGGCTCACCAAGACGAGATTACGTGGCTTGTATATTATCTAGATGATGTACATGTTAAGTGCATTGGATAGAGAAAGAGATATGATTATGGATAATTGATGATATTAACCCCATTTTGACTTTAATGACAAGTTGAAAATTGAGTTGTAATTTTCTATGAATCATTAATTATCTTATGATGACTTTAACGACAAGTTGAAATTGGTTCCGTTGATTGATAACGTCGCTAGATAAGTGTTTTGGCAAAATTCTTGAAAGCATCATGTGTACTTGGAAAATTAACTTACAAATGACTCGTGACTAAACCAAAAGTAGGGCTGTGGTGCCGGAAAAAGGCATCTTAGGATGTTAATCCGTTCCACGTGTAACTAACTCATGGACCTAAGATCTCTAGATTGCCTTTGACCAATTCCTTCACGCATGCAATGAGTTGGTTTGATTTCCCCTACACTACTTGAGATCCTATCGGTCTAGGTTTACCTAAACTGATCGATGGCGACTCTAGTCTAGTATTTTAGTTTGTAGTCAAATTGGATTTTGTAAATTATTTGAACTTAGGATTTTGGGAGATCTTAGAATCCAAGGCAATCCTAACTAGCAACTCCTGCTTTGCAAAATTAGAGGTGCTCTATCTGATTGGAAGAGAAAGGAGCTAGGTTCTTTAATGACGTATTAGCCATTACATTTATCTTTACCAAAGTGCCACCTTATAAATGATGAAAAGACTTGTATCTAGATTGACTTGTACTTTATGCTCAAAGAAAATATTAAGGAATATGCAATTTGATTATTATTTTTTAATTCAAGACACCAGAAATTTTCGTAATATACAAAATTTGACACATAGACTTAGCTATAATTTTTTCATGACTTTTTGGCTAAAAAAATAGAAATGGAGATCAAATAAAATTCATTTTGGTATTTGTGTTATTTTAGGTTGTTGCTTAACTCCTGAGTTCTATAGTATTTCTCTGCTATATTATAAATTCGGGATTATTTTATCTTATCAGCGCCTACAAATATCATATATCAAAGTAACATCATTAACAATAATTCATAATCGCTTTTAATTAACACATGGTCGTGCCGCGTCTCAAGGCCCTTGCCCAGCCCAACTTGCCCACTGATTCGGCACCGAATTTCTGTCTTGGCCCACCTCATGGTCCTAAACCTTCATCCAATATTCCAAAATCGCAAAAGTTAAACACTATCAGCCAACGTGCGAGAACAAATTCTGCAAGCGCAAGCTACTATCTTCTCATGAAGGCTTTTGGTCATGTTTTTATACCATTTCAAAATTATTTATCTCGTCTTTTATATGTCACTGATGGAGACATCTTATGTAAGTTGATAATGTTGAGTTTAATCGAACTTTTTATGAAAGAATTGGCTTATGATTTTGGATCTTCAATTTTCCATTTAATAAATTACCAACGCCTCTAAAGTTTGCTAATGAAACATGCATATGATACGACCATGAGATTCCATAGTAATTTCACTATCCTATATCATTTGTTAAAAGTTCATTGTTATCATGACCATCACTTACTCTAGTTACTAAGCAGTGAAAGCAAAATTCAAAATTGAATATCAAATTATATCAAGTAGATTTGACTTGTATATATTTTCAGCAATTGTATTATTTTGATACTTAACCTTCCCATACTTAAAAACTTTTCACTATCAACGTTTAGGCCTTAAATATACTATAACTTGAAATGTAAAAGAAGAAAAAACTACTTCAAATTAGCTAGATTGTAGCTATAAAAAAAAAAATCGAAAATGCCCCCAACTCAAGAACATCCTACACGTCAAATGGGCAAATTTATAAATTGAAATCGTGCTCAATGAGTATATTTTGCCGAATAGTTAACCGCAGCATTTAATGAGAAGTTTTTATATTTTACTTTTTTTGGCCATCTGCTCTTTGATCGTTGAAAAAAAAAGACCGAATAGGCTCCAATTTTGACAAGTTTTCTAATTGATACTTCGATATTGCGTGCAAAGAGCAACCAACCAGACCGGGCCACTCTCGATCGGGGCAAACAATATATTTCTAATATGCTTTTTAACTTCTCGGGGGAAGCGACGCATGGACACGTGGCACCCGTTTGTCTAGACCTGGTTCCGTCTCCCCTCAAGTATCCACGTTAGGACAAGCAGCCACTTGTCAAAACAAGGGATTTTTTTATAATGCGGCGGCAGAGTGTCCACGTTCGGCGCCGCATCGTTTGACGTTGACCTGATCTTCATCCGCCTCGGCTCCGTAATGCCTGGACCTTCCATTACACATTGTAGTTGTTGCCTAACTTTTGCTGCCTTTACGACAATCATATCAGTCTTGACTTTGACTTATGAATGTATCGGTGCCATCCATCGATGCATGGGGAGATAAATGCAATTGTAGAGATGACGGTGGAGGGTGGCATGTCTTGGATGTGCAAAAGTGGGCGCCGAAAGTCCATAGAAAAGTCTGAAATTTGAGATCTCAAACCAAGCATAGTTACTCTAGTTTTGACATTGGAAGAGAAATTTCAAAGGAAAAAAAAGAAAAGTGAAGGGTCATCCTCAAACATTTTAACAGATTGGTGACAATGGCTAGATAGGTATGGAAGTCGAGCTCAGAGGTGGCTATACAACAAGAGAGAGATAGATAAATACTAAATAGGATTACTTTGCAAGCCTTAATAATATCTTGTACAGGTCAATCAAAATACAATGGTGTTTTTGATACTTACGTTGACCTACCTATATATATATATATATATATATATATATATATATATATATATATATGTATATCGTCCTCGGCGAGATTCACTGCAACTCGCCTTTCGCCGCCGAGTCCTAATGGCTCCGCCACCCTCGCTCCTCCTCCCTCTCTTCCTCTTCCTCTTCCTCTTCCTCCAGTCTTGTCGGCTCTCCACCTCGGCGCTGCCCAGCCTCGCCAAACGCGCGTCCCTTTCCGTCGAGGACCCCGGCGACGTCCTTGTCTCTCCCTCCGGCGTCTTCTCCGCTGGCTTCTTCCCCGTTGGCGACAACGCCTATGGCTTCGCCGTCTGGTTCAGCGACCACTCCTGCTCCGGTGCCAACTGCACCCCCGTCTGGATGGCCAACCGCGAGGCCCCGTCAACGGCCGACGCTCCGCCTTGTCCCTCCTCGACTCGGGCAACCTCGTCCTCACCGACGCGGGCGATGCCGGCGCCGAGGTCTGGTCTTCCGGCACCAGATCCGGCTCCGCCGCCGAGCTCCGCCTCAACGATACCAGGAATCTCTTCCTCGCCGACGGCAGCGGCGGCGTCCTGTGGCAGAGCTTCGACTCGCCGACCAACACCCTCCTGCCTCAGCAGCCACTCACCAGAAACACGCTCCTGATCTCTGCTCGGAGCCGGTACAACTACTCGAGCGGTTTCTACAAGCTTTACTTCGACAACGACAATGTCCTCCGCCTCCTCTTCGACGGCCCGTCGATCTCGGGCGTCTACTGGCCGTACCCGTGGGTCCCGAGTAATCAGCTTGGCCGATTCCTCTACAACAGCAGCCGCATCGCTGTGCTCGACCCCCTCGGCCGCTTCCAGTCCTCCGACAACTACTCGTTCTCCACCTCTGACTACGGCGCGGCCAGGCAGAGAAGGATGACCCTCGACTTTGACGGCAACTTGCGGGTCTACAGCCGCGAGCGGGGCACGGCTGTCTGGGCCGTGACGTGGGAAGCGCTCAGCAGCATCCCCTGCTTCATCCACGGCGTGTGCGGCAACAACAGCCTCTGCAGCTACGACCCGGCCAAGGGTAGGAGCTGCTCCTGCGTGCCTGGGTACGTCCCCAAGGTCCCGGGCGACTGGTCGGCCGGTTGCGTGCCCGATTTCACCTTCTCCGACGGGTGCGTCACCGACGAGATTCGGTTCGTGAAGCTCCTGTACATCGATTTCTATGGCTACGACTACAACACCATCTTTAACACCACTCTCGAGACGTGCCGGCAGACTTGCCTGAAACTGTGCAACTGCCGAGGATTCCAGTACAGCAAGTCGAGCTCCGGGGGCACGTTCGATTGCTACCCCAAGATCGAGCTCCTGAATGGTCACAACCTGCCCAGCTTCACTGGCGAGTTCTTCATCAAGGTCCCCAAGAATAAGACCTTCACTGTGGACCAACTGGTGAAGAGGACTCAGTACAGTTGCCCTCCCACGCCAGAGGTGAAGATCTTGGACAGGACTTACTCCAAGAAAGGCAAAAACGGGGCGTTGAACTTCATGCTCTGGTTCGCCTGCGTGGTGGGAGGGATCGAGATCGTGGTGGTGTTCTTGGTGTGGTTCTTCCTGATTAGGAACCAGCAGGATGTCACTTCTGCACACCAGAGCTACCTCCTCGCCGCGACCGGGTTCAAGCGGTTCACCTATGACGAGCTCAAGAAGGCAACGCGGAATTTCAGCAAGGAGATTGGGAGAGGCGCAGGCGGGATCGTGTACAAGGCCCTGTTGCCTGATGATTGGGTCGCGGCAGTGAAGGTGCTCAACAATGCCACGACTGGAGAGGCCGATTTTCTGGCGGAGGCCAGCACGATCGGGAGGGTGAACCACATGAATTTGATCGAGATGTGGGGTTACTGTGCCGAGGGAAAGCACAGGTTATTGGTGTACGAGTTCATGGAACACGGGTCTTTGGCACAGAACCTGTCGTCGCCAGAGCTCCACTGGAAGAGGCGGTTCGATATCGCGGTAGGCACCGCGAAGGGCCTAGCTTATCTCCACGAGGAGTGCCTGGAGTGGGTTCTGCATTGCGATGTGAAGCCTCAGAACATTCTCATAGACTCCGATTACCAACCCAAAGTCGCAGACTTTGGGCTATCCAAGCTTATGGACCGAGGGAAGGTGACGAATTCCGACTTCTCGAGGATCAGAGGAACCCGAGGCTACATGGCTCCCGAATGGGTCTCAAATCTGTCCATCACGTCCAAGGTGGATGTCTACAGCTATGGGATCGTCATGCTAGAGATGGTGACGGGAATCAGCCCGACGACGAGTGTCCACTCATTGGAGGGCGGAGGGGACGCCAAGCAAGTCCAGCTCGTCCCGTGGGCAAGGAACAAGGTGAACGAACCGGGGAGGACGGGGTCCCGCCTCAAAGAGATGGTGGATCCAGCGCTCAAGGGTGACTACGACCCGAAGAAGATGGAGGTCTTGATCGAGGTCGCGCTCAGGTGCGTGGAGGAAGATAAAGACGCCAGACCCACCATGAGCCAAGTGGTGGAAATGCTCCTGAGGCACGAGAACGACGGTTGATTTCGGTGCAGTGTGAAGTGGAGTTGATTCCGGTGCTTCTGAAAGTATTTAAATCTGCAGCGTTGGCTTGGCATGGTCTCGTTGCTTAAAGATATGGAGTCCAACGAGAACTTAGCGAAGGTTAACTTATATTTTCGAACGAGGTTCAGTCACCGCTTGCTTTCTTGAGAATAACCAGAGATTCTGTCCCCGTTAGTGTGTCGGCTGGTTACACAGATCTCGCAAGCGAAAGCGGGTTCGATGCGCTTCTACTTGTCCGCCGAAAGCTATTCATCCCTAGCGAATTTGTATCTATTTCCTGGATTCGAGTTCATGTGGATCCGATCCATCATACCCGTTACATGAGTTTAATTAATTATCGACGATCGAGAGAAATCGAACCTAGTCGACTCGAATGTCGGCAAGTTTCTGCAACGTGTCCATACTATACATGAACTCGCTCTATGATAAGGTAGAAACTATGCTTTTTAGGGCTGCGGTCAAATTATATCCATCTGCTCAAGGGCACATGCATGATCATAGAAGGTGGGGATCAAATTAATTTGGGTTTTGGTTGAGAAGAGCTGTAGATCTGGTCGATGCTGGCAGCTCTCTCTCTCTCTCTCTCTCTCTCTCTCTCTCTCAAGTTGACCTTGTTTATGTGATAAAAGAGAGGGAATGAGTCCTATCTTCGACGAATCGACAGGAATGTCAATGGGTTCTCCTTTTAGCATAAAGTAAAATATAATGAGGGACAACTAACACTTGATTGAGAGCAGCACGGTCCGCAAACAGATCCGTATACGTAATTCTTTTCTGTCAAGACAAAATGACGTGGAGTGGGCCAAAGGGCATCTCTATGATGAATCGCTTGAGCGCACGCTTTCTTTGACCTGCTAATTTTATTTTCGAAATTATTGTTAAAGTCGACCGCACAAATTGACAATAGACTAGACTCTCTCATTTTATTAAGGCGATGTCCCTGTCCCACGGGCGAGACAGACTAATCGCAAGAGGACGCTCTATCTATAGTGTGGATATGAAGTTTACCTCAAGAAAATGCATGATTATCATTTTGAAAAGGTCTTGAGTGAGGAATAAATATGCTTCCGACTTGGATTTCGAGTCTCCTTTCTTCCATTGAACTGCTTATACTTTTTTGAGTTTACAAAAATTATTAAGCGACTGTTTTCAATTCATCGTGAGATTAACAACTTATTCGGAAAATAAACAAATAAATAAATATTTGTTATGAGATTCACTTATTCAAATTTCCTTCGGTTTTGTGTTCTTCATCCAAATTTCCTTTGATTCTTCCATTGATCCTTTAATTTCAGGCTCTTGCACTTTATTTCTCGAGCAATTTACTTGTTTGTTCTATCGTTAAGATCAAATTAGAAAAATCTTTTTCAACCTTGCTCTAAGGAGCTAGCACCTTGCTCTAAGGAGCTAGCACGCATTATTCACGCACTCACAAGTTGATAAAGATTTTGAAAAACTTGATTTATGAAGAGCTGAAGACTTCGTGGCTGAGCTAGAACCATAAACCAAACCTTTGTTTAATTTATAGTCACTTGTTTGTCAAATTTATTTTAGGGTTCCAATCAGCACCAACTAGTACAAAACAAAACATTATGTCTCACGGGCGACATTTTCCTCCATCCCTTCCTTTTTCTAAGGAAGTAAATAAAGATTGAGTAGCGATTCTTCCAAAGGGCAGTACGCAGTTGGTAGACAAGTCATTTGAGGAACAAGACAGAAGAGCTAGAGGACACTCCGCCACCTAAATTTGCATCCGGGAAGCGTGTTCGAAGAAAATTCAATCGATCGTCGCCAGTAATTCCCTGCAATCGACTACAATAGGCTCGATTGCGGCGTTAACTGAGATGCAATGATGTTCAGATATATAATCCCATCCCTTAGCTCTTGGTAAAGCGTTGGGAAGACGCTGAAATGCCAAAACACCATTGTGGTCCCTATCACTTGCTAAACTCGAAGACCCATATGCGACAAGAGTCTTCGATCACTTCCTCCGCACCTGCCCGTCCCGGATCGCCATCGCCGGATCTGTCAGTATTATAGCTAGAACCTCACAAAGAGGGGTTAGCCTGCTTCATGTAGAAGCTGCAGCTAGGGATATTAACGGTTCTGTTTGGTTTGATTTTTTTGAAAAATCGAACCAAATGTGAACGTTAGAAAAATCTTCTGAACCGAACTGAATGAGACCCAAACCAATTTCGGTTCGGTTCGGTTTTTCAATTTTCGGTTTTCAGCTTTTGGTTTTCGGTTTTTTCTGGTTTTTTTTCGGTTTTTCTTTTCTTTTTTTTTTTAACTCAAAATAATCTAAATTCAATATGTTACTGCACTTCAAGCTTAGAGGATTTTGCAATTTACATCATATACTTCATTCCCTTTTTTAAGCATTGGTCAAATAATGATGAGAAAAGATTAGGTCCATCAAGCAACTTATCAAATTTGTGTCTAAAAAAAAATTAGAACACGGGCTCTATTAAAACAGCACTAACTCACATAGACATCAGCATCATCTTCTAGATACTCATCTTCAAAAGCCCCATCCTCAAACTCATCCTCCAATGCATCTGCACATGAAACTAAGACGTCATCAAGTTTAAATAAAAAACACACCTTACTGTCCATTGAGGTCGTTTCAGAATATTTCAGTTTTCACAACAATTCCCCTGTTCTTCTTCACTCAATATGAACAATCCACAATCTGCAAAACTGGGAAAGGCAAAAACAGGGGAGTAAAGGATGAGAAATCGAGCAAACA
Source organism: Eucalyptus grandis (assembly GCF_016545825.1). Lineage (NCBI taxonomy): Eukaryota > Viridiplantae > Streptophyta > Magnoliopsida > Myrtales > Myrtaceae > Eucalyptus > Eucalyptus grandis. The sequence goes on along the minus strand of NC_052617.1, from coordinate 2,364,169 downwards.
ATCACTTCACCCACCGTCATCAAAACTGTGGAAGATGACCGCGTCCTCCTCTTCGTCGATACCCGCCGACACTTCTTCGACGATAGTTGGCTTCAGGACCGGCTCGGGCTGCGAGTCCCGCTTCCTGGCGAGCGATGAGAATGCCCTGTTCGGAGACGGGCCCTCGCCAACTGAACTCCGCAGTCCACAATGTGCTGCAATTGCCCAGCAACTATCAGCCGGCACCCACCATTCCTCGTCACTTCATCGGGCACCACGCCGCACCACAATTATCATAAAACAGCGAGAGAAAACGATACGAACGGAGCTTCAATGTCCCGAGAGGCGAAACAAGAGCAAACAAACTCTACTCCCCATTCACCAATTCCCCAGCCGCGAAGAAACCCACGACCCAAAATCCGACCACGACTCCGAAAAAGGCACTGAGAGAAAGAAAAATCGATCGAGTACCATTTCGGCATGAACCAAGGAGCTGGGGGCGAAGCTGCCTCGCCATCTCCTCCGCGTCGGCAGGCTTCTGTGGCTGCCCGGTGGCGGCGGGGGCTGCTCCAACGACTGCAGCCATTGGGATCGCGGCGGTGGTGGGCCAGGAGATTCGGTCATAAGGGTCGAAAGTTGGCGTGAATTTATAGCTTTCTTTATTGATTTATGGTTCGGTTCCATTCGGTTAATCGATAAAAAAATCGAATCAATACAAAAATATTGATTTTTGATAAGTTCGGTTCGCTTCTGACACCCCTAACTGCAGCGTCGGTGGAGGCGGGAGTGCTTTTTGCGGTCCTATCGGTCCACATCAGATGACTACCGCCTTGTTTGACTTTGACATAGTTCTCATCCGCTCGGCCCCATACGCGCGGACCTCCCATAAAGCATTGCACTGGTTACGTAACTTTTTCCGCTTTAACAACAATCATATCAGTCTTGACTTTGACTTACGAATCTCTTCGTGCCATCGATCGATGCACGGGAGATCAAAACAAATGTAGAGATGGCGGTGGAGGTGGCATGTCTTGAACGTGCAACAGTGGAAGACAAAAATTCATAGAAAGAAAAGTCTTAAATTTGAGATCAATAATGGGAGATGAAAATTCATAGAAAGAAAAGTCTGAAATTTGAGATCTCAGGACAAGTATAGTTACTCTATTTTTAAGATCGGAAGAGAAATTTTAAAGGAAACGGAAAAAAAAAAAAGTGAAGGATTGTCCTCAAACACTCTAGTAGTGATCCATCGACGATGATGGCAAAGGAAGGCATAGAGGTTGGGCTCAGAGGTGGCCATGATTAGAGGAGGAGGGGGAGAGAGACATATATATATAAATGCTAATCAAGATTATGTCACGAGACTTGACAAAATGGTATTTACTTATAGGGTTTAGATGGTGTTTTTGAGATTTGTGTTGACCTATTTATTGTAAAAGAAAGCAGGTCAATCTAATGTAGAAGTCATAAAGCTAAGTACTTTGCTAGGTTATTACACAAGTTCACTAATTATTATCATTGTCATGCTAGCCGCCACATAAAATTTTTCGTGATATTTAGACCTGTCAATTATTAAGGCGAGTTCGTTGAAAACAAAGTCAAAACTAAACTATCCATCGATAAGTTTAGTTCCCGGCTCGAATAACTAGCGAGGCGACCCAAAGTGAGTTAAAACCGGCAGGGTCCACCCTCATAGTTTGTCCCTTTTGCTGGACATGGCGAGATTCAAAAGGCTGATTCATTTTCACACGCTATTCAACTGTACACACACACACTTATGATATTGTCCTTGGCCAGATTCACCGCAACTCGCCTTTCGCCGCCGAGTCCTAATGGCTACGCCACCCTCGCTCCTCCTCCCTCTCTTCCTCTTCCTCTTCCTCTTCCTCCAATCTTGTCGGCTCTCCACGTCGGCGCTGCCCAGCCTCGCCAAACACGCGTCACTCTCTGTCGAGAACCCCGGCGACGTCCTCGTCTCCCCCTCCGGCGCCTTCTCCGCCGGCTTCTTCCCCGTCGGCTACAATGCCTACGGCTTCGCCGTCTGGTTCAGCGACCCCCCCTGCTCCGTCGCCGCCTGCACCCCCGTCTGGATGGCCAACCGCGAGGCTCCCGTCAACGGCCGACGCTCCACCTTATCCCTCCTCGACTCGGGCAACCTCGTCCTCACCGACGCCGGCGACGCCGGCACCGAAGTCTGGTCTTCCGGCACCAGCTCCCCCTCCGCCGCTGAGCTCCGCCTCAATGACACCGGGAACCTCTTCCTCACTGACGGCGGCGGCGGCGTCCTGTGGCAGAGCTTCGACTCGCCGACCGACACCCTCCTCCCTCAGCAGCCACTCACCAGAAACACGTTCCTGATCTCCGCTCGGAGCCGGTACAACTACTCGACCGGGTTCTACAAACTTTACTTCGGCAACGACAATGTCCTCCGCCTCATCTTCGACGGCCCATCAATCTCGGGCGTGTACTGGCCGTACCCGTGGATTTCGAACAATGACCTTAAACGATTCCTCTACAACAGCAGCCGCATTGCTGTGCTCGACCCGCTCGGCCGCTTCCAATCCTCCGACGACTTCTCGTTCTACACCTCTGACTACGGCGTCGCGGCTATGCAGAGAAGGATGACCCTCGGCTTTGACGGCAACTTGCGGGTCTACAGCCGCGAGCGGGGCTCGGCTGTCTGGGCCGTGACGTGGGAAGCGCTCAGCAGTATGCCCTGCTTCATCCACGGCGTGTGCGGCAATAACAGCCTCTGCAGCTACGACCCGGCCAAGGGACGGAGCTGCTCCTGCCTGCCTGGGTACGTCCCCAGCGTCCTGGGCGACTGGTCGGCCGGTTGCGTGCCCAATTTCACCTTCTCCGACGGGTGCGTCGCTGACGAGATCGGGTTCGTGAAGCTCCTGTACGTCGATTTCTATGGCTACGACTACCACACCATCTATAACACCACTCTTGAGAAGTGCCGGCAGACTTGCCTGAGCCTGTGCGACTGCCGAGGATTCCAGTACAGCGGGTCGTCCACCTTCACCACGTTCGATTGCTTCCCCAAGATCGAGCTCCTCAATGGGCACAACCGGCCCAGCTTCACCGGCCAGTTCTTCGTCAAGGTCCCCAAGAATAAGACCTTCACCGAGGATCAGCTCGTGAAGAGGACTCAGCACGGTTGCCCTCCCACCCCGGAGGTGAAGGTCTTGGACAGGACTTACTCCAAGAAAGGCAAAAACGGGGCGTTGAACTTCATGCTCTGGTTCGCCTGCGTGTTCGGAGGGATCGAGATCGTGGTGGTGCTCTTGGTGTGGTTCTTCCTGATTAGGAACCAGCAGGATGTCACTTCCGCGCACCAGAGCTACCTCCTCGTCGCGACCGGGTTCAAGCGGTTCACCTACGACGAGCTCAAGAAGGCAACGCGGAATTTCAGCAAGGAGATCGGGAGAGGTGCAGGCGGGATCGTGTTCAAGGCTCTGTTGTCCGATGATCGGGTTGCGGCAGTGAAGGTGCTCAACAATGCCACGACTGGTGAGGCCGATTTTCTGGCCGAGGCCAGCACGATCGGGAGGGTGAACCACATGAATTTGATCGAGATGTGGGGTTACTGCGCCGAGGGAAAGCACAGGCTATTGGTGTACGAGTTCATGGAACACGGGTCGCTGGCACAGAACCTGTCGTCGCCGGAGCTCCACTGGAAGAGGCGGTTTGACATCGCGGTAGGCACCGCAAAGGGTCTTGCTTATCTCCACGAGGAATGCCTGGAGTGGGTTCTGCATTGCGACGTGAAGCCTCAGAACATTCTTCTAGACTCCGATTACCAACCCAAAGTCGCGGACTTCGGGCTCTCCAAGCTCATGGACCGAGGGAAGGTGACGAATTCCGACTTCTCGAGGATCAGAGGAACCCGAGGCTACATGGCTCCCGAATGGGTCTCCAATCTGTCCATCACGTCCAAGGTGGATGTCTACAGCTACGGGATCGTCATGCTAGAGATGGTGACGGGAATCAGCCCCACGACGAGCGTCCACTCGCCGGAGAGCGGAGGGGACGCCAAGCAACTCCAGCTCATCCCGTGGGCAAGGAACAAGGTGAACGAACCAGGGAGGACGGGGTCCCGCGTGGAAGAGATGGTGGATCCGGCGCTCAGGGGTGACTACGACCCGAAGAAGATGGAGGTCTTGATCGAGGTCGCGCTCAGGTGCGTGGAGGAAGATAAAGACGCCAGACCCACCATGAGCCAAGTGGTGGAAATGCTCCTGAGGCAGGAGAATGATGGTTAGATTTCGGTGCAGAGTGAAGTGGAATTGATTCGGGTGCTTCTGAAAGTATTTAAATCTGCAGTGTTTGGCATGGTCTCGTTGCTTAAAGATATGGAGTCCAACGAGAACTTAGCGAAGGTTAACTTATATTTTTGAACGAGGTTCAGTCACAGCTTGCGTTCTTGAGAATAACCAGAGATTCTGTCCCCGTTCATTTTTCGGCCGGTTACACAGATCTTGCAAGCGAAAGCGGGTTCAATGCTCTTCTACTTGTCCTCCGAAAGCGATTCATCCCTAGCGAATTTGTATCTAATTCCTGGATTCGAGTTCATATGGATCCGATGCATCACACCCGTTACACGAGTTTAATAAATTATCCAACCTAGTCAGCTCATATGTTGGCAAGTTTCTGCAACTCGTCCATATTACACGTGAACTCGCTCAATAATAAGGTAGAAACTATGCTTTTTAGGGCGGCGGTCAAATTATATCCATCTGCTCAAGGGCACGTGCATGATCATAGAAGGTGGGGATCAAATTAATTTGGGTTTTGGTTGAGAGGAGCTGTAGATCTGGTCAATGCTGGCAGCTCTCTCTCTCTCTCTCTCTCTCTCTCTCTCTCTCTCTCTCTCAAGTTGACCTTGTTTATGGGATAAAAGAGAGGAATGAGTCCTATCTTGGAGGAATCGACCGCAATGTTAATGGGTTCTCCTTTTAGAATGAAGTAAAATATAATGGGGGACAACTAACAATTGATTGAGAGCAGCACGGTCCGCAAACAAATCCGTATGCATAATTCTTTTCTGTCAAGACAAAATGACGTGGAGTCGTCCAAAAGGCATCTCTATGATGAATCGCTCGAGCTCACGCTTTCTTTGACCTTCTAATTTTATTTTCAAAAGTATTGTTAAAGTCGACCGCACAAATTGACAATAGACTCGACGCTCTCATTTTATTAAGGCGATGTCCATGTCCCACGGGCGAGACAGGCTAATCACAAGAGGACGCTATAGCGATAGTGTCTATATGAAGTTTACCTGGAGAAAATGTATGATTATCATTTTGAAACGGTCTTGAGTGAGGAATAAATATGCTTCCGACTTGGATTTTGAGTCTCCTTTCTTCTATTGAACTACTAATACTTTTTTGAGTCTAGAAAAATGATTAAGTAACCGTCTTTAATTCATTATAAGATTAATAACTTGTTCTGAAATAAATAAATAAATATTTGTTACGAGATTCACTCATTCAAATTTCCTTTGGTTTTGTGTTCTTCATCCAAATTTCCTCTAATTCTTCCGTTGGTCCTTTAATTTCGGGCTGTTGCCCTTTATTTCTCGAGCAATATATTTGTTTGTTCTATTGTTCATATCAAATTAAAAAAATCTTTTTCAACCTTGCTCTAAGGAGCTGGCACGCATTATTCACGTGCTCACAAGTTGATAAAGATTTTGAAAAACTTGATTTATAAAGAGCTGAAGACTTCGTGGCTGAGTACCCCCAAAAAAAAAAAAAAGACTTCGTGGCTGAGCTAGAACCTTTGTTTAATTTATAATCACCTGTTTGTCAAATTTATTTTAGGGTTCCAATCAGCACCAACTAGTAAAAAACAAAACATTATGTCTCACGCGCTACATTTTCCTCCATCCCTTCCTTTTTCTAAGGAAGTGAATAAAGGTCGAGTAGCGATTGGTCCAAAGGGCAGTACGCAGTTGGTAGACAAGTCATTCGAGGAACAAGATAGAAGAGCTAGAGGACACTCCGCCACCTGAATTTGCATCCGGGGAAGCGTGTTCGAAGAAAATAGGCGCGATTGCGGCGTTAACGGAGATGCAATGATGAGCTTCAGATATATAATTCCATCCCTTAGCTCATGGTAGAGCGTTGGGAAGAAGTTGAAATACCGGAGCACCATTGTAGTCCCTATCACTTGCTAAACTCGAAGACCCATCTGCGACAAGAGTCTCCGATCACTCCCTCCGCACTTGCCCGTCCAGGATCGCCATCATCGGATCCATCAGTATTATAGCTTGAACCTCCCAAAGAGGGGGTTAGCCCGCTTCATTGAGAAGCTGCAGCATCGGTGGAAGGGGGAGTGCTTTCTGCCATAGGGCCTAGATGGCAAATAACAGTTCGCTCTTTCAGGAGCCTTGACACAATACTTATCACATGACTTCGAGTAATGCAAATTAAATTCATTCCGAGTTATCATATTAGAAGAATCTCCATATTAATCTTTTGGGAGATTAAATTTAGTCCATTAATTATTTAGGGATGATAAAGATGTACACTACTTAAATATTTCATGTCATATTTAAACCCTTCATTTTGCAATGTTTTGGACATCCCTTGTCTATCTGCGAATTCCATCAAACTCTCTTTTTGGAACGGATTTCAACAAGCCATGGTAACTCAGTATGCCAAGCCAACTATTTCAGTTACCGGTGCAACAACAAATGCCCGAAATAGAGAGAGGGGCATGAACAATGTTGCTAGTATTTATATAAACCAGCATTTTTCTCCTAAGAGAGAGGCCTAAAGCTGCATTGACCTCCTCAGGATGCTACTGATGCTCACGACCACTCCTAAAACTGCACTGGCCTAAAGCTACATAGTCACTCCTATTTTCAGTCTATTTGATCATTCAAAAACATTGGAGATACATGACCAAAGACCTTCTCAAAGCTGCGCAAGAACATTGGCTATCATGCATTCACGTGCTTTACACATAGCCTCCAATGGCTCTCTCTTGGGCATTGTGAGTCCCGTCCCCTCAGACAAGTCCATCGGCTCTTCGCTGACTCATTTCCACTCCAAGCATTGAATAAGCACCGCCAGAGCCAAGCTCACCACTCGATTGGCCAGGCCAGCACCGGGACAACTCCTCCTCCCCATCCCAAACGGCAACAATCGGTACGCATGATCACCTTCCAATCCCTCATACCTCTCCGGTTTAAAACTTGTGGGATCATCCCACACTTTTGGGTCTCTCTGAATTGCCCACACATTAACCAAGATCATGGTTCCTCGGGGCACGTCGAACCCGTTGACCGTGCAATCCTCAGCAGACTCATGCGGCACTAGGAGTGGCCCTGGCGGAAACAATCGGAGTGCCTCGTTGATGATGTTATGAAGGTAAGGTAGCTTGTGGGTGTCAACCGTCAACTAGACGGTCTCGACCAACGACGTCATCTAGTTCTGCTTGAGCTTTTTCATGACATCCGGATGATTGAGTAGGAGGGACATGGCCCATTCTATCGTTACCGCGGATGTGTCCGTGCCTGCACTTGACATTGACTGCCGCAAATTGTGTTTAAAAATTGAGTAAGTATATGCTCGATTCTTTCAAAAATAGATCAAACTAGCTTTCGAAATCAAAGAACCATCACGTTCAAGCATAAAGAGGCAAATGTAAAAGGAATAGATTTAGTTTATGTAAAGTGCAAACTCTATCTGTTTCATGCGTCATGTAGACATAGAAGTATTTCGAATAGCTACTGCCTATCCTCCACGAGTTTTCCTGATCAAATCATTTAACTTGCATAAATTTTGCTAATTAGGTCGATTAATCCCAATTTCTATTAATTCGAGCTAATGTCAACCTCTGCCAGAGTATGGCGTGGAAAAGATCTTGCCTCCATGGACAAGCCACCATTATAAAAAGAAATTTGCCACCGAACGGCATAACTTTTAGCCATGTCAATTTTCCACGGTGGTTTGTCGATGATGGCAAGTTATTTTAGACAACATACTTTTCTTATGGTTCGAACAGCTTGAATCCATCGGAGTTGGAAAACATCCGTAAGTTCAAGTAAAAGAAAATGAGGATCCCAGTTAAGCCATTTACTGCACACATGACTAAAGTATGTTGACTAATCAACATTTTCACACATATTACCTTATACGAGCTCTTTCTTTCTGACCTCTCTCCTCTTTCATCTCTTTAATGAACAACAATCTAGATAGCGGCTACCATTCAAGAAAGAAAAATTCAGACATGATCCCGGTTCATGTGAATCATTAGATGTGAGCGCAACTCACATGCACTGTTGGATGAGATGAACCCACACGAGATCCACATGATTTAGCATAAGCATTGGATTAACATTGTTCAAATCATATAATAAAGGATAAGAAACAAGACCCTATTACTTAAAATAGAAAAGAAAAATAAAACCTTTCGGGGGAATAGACAATATAGAAGGACACGATGACTATACATTGTGAAATTGGTTTCGAACTCTATCGAGCAAAGTCCAATACATTTAAATTAATATCAATCGTTAGATTTGTGGTATCCAAACAAAACAAGCCATTGCTAACGATCTTAATTCATGTAGGTATCTGTATACTTCAATTCTAAACCATCTTCCAAGCACAGGGATTAAATAAAAATCTTTGCTTGGGAAGGAGTCAAATTTTAGATTTTTGTTCACTTCATGGTATACCCATGAAAAACTAAAATTTGCTTGCCTCTCATTTTTATATAATCAACATGCTATTTTTTTAATCTTATTTATTAAGTAATTTTTTTTTTTAAATGAAGGGTATGAGTCAGATTCAACCGAATCCAATAATTAAGAAACATGGCACTGTGTATGCATAAATCAAGGGAATAGAATATGTACATTGATCTGGCCTTTGATGATGTCGTCCGCGTAGCCCTCCGACAGCATGGTGTCGATCATCGTCTTGCTCTCGTCCTCTCGGCCGCCGTTGGCATCACTTCTCTTCCTTCTCGACCTGTGCTCGTCTATCATCCCCTGCAAGATCACATCGCACCTCTTGGCCACGTCCACCATCCTCCGCTCCCTCCCCTTGAAGTCCACCACCTTCCTCAGCACTGGCAAGTAATCGCCCGGGTCCGTCCCGCTCAACTCGAATTGCTCCTCTATTACCTCCCTGAACCGCCTGGCCACCTCCGCATCGCCTGCGTCGACAGCAGCCCCGGAGTAGCGCTTCCCAGAGATCATCCTCATGATGATGTTGAAGGGCAGCTCCTGCAGCTTCGACCTCATCTCCACCCTCGTGAAACCGCCACCCGGGCCAGAGGAGGTCGCCTTGTAGAGGCTCCTCACGAGGAGCCTGACTTCCTCCTGCCGGATGGCGTGGGAGCTGGCGAGACGATGCGGCGAAAGGATCTCGAGGGCTGTGAGGCGGCGGAGGTTGCGCCAGTGGGGACCATAGGGGGCGGTGCCGATGGTAGTGTTGCCGTAGGCCATGACCTTGCCCGCAAGCATGCAGGGGCGGTTGGCGAGGATGACGTCATTCCTGGTGAAGCACTCCTCGGCGGCGGACGGGGAGGATACGACGACCACAGGCCGAGAGCCGAATGAGAGGGAAAGGACAGGGCCATAGCGGTCGGAGAGGGACTGGAGGGTGCGGTGGACGGGTTCTTTTATGAGGAGGAGGTGGCCGATGATGGGGAGGGAAGGCGGGCCCGGCGGGAGATTTCTCTTGCCGCTTCTCTGCAATTTGAACAGGAAGAGAAGAAAGAGGAAGGAGGATGCCGAGAGGATATACACCCACGCGTCCTCCATCGACAACATGGGTTGGAGGCCGCGTTGGGGAGAGAGAGAGAGAGAGAGAGAGAGAGAGAATGGGAAGAGAGACGTGAGACGGTGGAGGTTTTAAAGGGTAAGTGGGATCAAGCTTTTCACGTTTTCAGACCATTTCTAGGTATTAACTATTAAGTAATGCTGCGCATTATCAAAATTATTAGTAGAAAAGTACCAAAAAGTCATAAATATATTATATTAGTATCAATTCAGTTATAAACCTTTCAATCAAACCAATTTAGTTCTAAATATTTTCACAATTATACGAATTCAGTCCATTTGACTAATTTAGATTAAAAATTATTGACATAAACGTCAATCGACCTTTGTAGTAATTTATATTAAATCACATGCACTTATCATATATATTGCTTATCTTCTTCCTGGTCGACACCTATGACGTTGACGTTCTATTAATTAGTCATACTAATTGGACTTGATTTTGTTTAGTTGATGACTTTACTTTATCAATACTGTCCGACTTTGGAAATTTTATGGTCTTAACACTATCTCGTTAAATAGTGGACTGGGTTAATATATATTTCAAAGCCATCGTTCATGTACGGCGAATGGCAATCAATCATCTTAACTTAAGAGTCTTCTACATTGAAATTGACTTTTTTAGGGTGCCGATGCCTATAAAAATCTATAGATTAGAGTTGGCTGAGATCTGAACTTCAACAACGTGTTCCGGAAACAGTATGTACCGAAAGAGAAGAGAATTCTAACCCTAACTCCGACTGGAAATGCGATATGAGTTTATTTCTTCTTTGTCATTTGTTTATTCTTTTTCTAGTATCGTTTGTCCATGTGCGAGCGCTTTCTTTTTGGACAAGCAAAAGGAGAGGGGCCGCTGTCCGCGAATTTTTAATTAGACCCCTTTAGGAAATTCATATATTGAATAACACGATACCATTTTATTGGATATTAAATGCGATCTGCTAGATATGTGAATATTTTTTTAATATAAACTCTGTTTTCACCTTTTATTATAAAGATCGAAGGATGCTTGGATGCTGTGGATGCAAGTGCCGTCTTGGTCCATGGGAAAGTGACCTGCGCTAGATGGCGCGCGCGCGCGCTGGACACCACGACTTTCTTTTTTTTTTTTTTTGGTCGGTAGACACTAGACACCACGACTTAATTAACTGCGCTTTTATATACGAATCGCTCGTTCGTAAGGTTTCCCAGTCCACTCATGATGAGAAAAAAAGAAGTTGAAATCCAAGGGTTATGGTCAAAGATGATGTTCCGTTGCTTCGTGGCAGTCGATCGTGGAAAGAAGAGTGCGAACGCAGGAGCCACCGGATCAGACCGAGGACCCTTCTTTTGTCTGACCAGGCCTGAAGATCTAAACGCAGAAACACGAAACTAATCAAACTAAAAAAGGGAAAATTTCAAATAGAGCCTCCTTTTCTCAAAAGAATATCTAAGTGAAGTTTGCCTAGGATTCGAAGTAGTAATTTAGTTTCAAATAAAGTGCCTGATCAGGGTATTTTCGTACAAAAGCATTTAATTTTTTTTTTTTAACCCTTCATCCATGTTCATCTTCTTTTTCATTTGACCGAAAAAAAAAAAAAAAACTTCTTCTTCATTAGGCATTAAATTTTTGCTATCCAAATCGGGGCACTAGAGGATGGTGAGCTCGAGGGTAAAGGGCTAGTCAGAGAAGCCGTCAATCTGGGAGCGGTGGTGGGAGGAAGGGATGAGGAAGGCTGCTTGGGCATCTTAGTTGTAGTCCTGGTAGAGGACGAGGTTGTTGGTGGAGCAGCAGGCGAAGGCGAGGGAGAAGAGGTTGGCAGAGTGGACTTGGTGGCCGCAGAGAAAGCAGAAATTGGCCGCTCGCTCTCATGCTTTTCTTTCTTTCTTTCTTCGTTTCTTGTTCATTTTTTCCCCTTTACTCATCTTCTTCTTCTTCTTTTGGTTCCAAGCCATGGATCTTCTTTCTCCCCCATTTTGTTTCACCATGATACAGTCGAGGGCGTTCTCTCTTGTCCTATGCGGCCTCAGATTCAACCCCTTCACAACACCATGGCCGTCTCTTACATTCACGCTCGTACTAAAACCTCCGCTCGATTCAGAATCTTTTGCGTTAAGGATGAGTTTCGCCAGATACGTAAAACACTCCGGAAAGGAGAGATGTCATGTTTCGCATTTCTCATGTGCCAATTTGAAACAATCCAAGCAATCCTTACCCAAAAATTGGTGAACCCCAATTTTGCCTTTCATCTCACAGAAGTACTCTCTCGTTTGTTGCTCATACTAACACCACAGTCACAGGTAGATGTCTCTCTCTGTTTGATTGCTCGAGAGAACATAGAAAATGGTGCGCCCCAATTATGGTGTTCTTGATCTTGGCAATGCCTATCTTCAACATTGATGAAGAAAACAATGGACAGGGACAACCATAGGTGGAATCAAGAAGAAGACAAAAGGGAAAAGAGAAACAAAGAAAGAATATTTTTGGATGAAAATATCCTTGATTAAGCCATTGGAATACGCATTGGAGATGCATCTATTCATCGGCTGGTGAGAGACTTTAGTTAGTTAGGCTCTTATTTGAGACTAAATGACTAATTTGAGTTATTATTTAAGACAAACTGCACTTTAAATCCCCTTTTAAGAAAAATGAGGGCACTTTAGATCTCTATTCGAAATTTTCCCAACTAAAAATAGGACTGCGGAGGATGTGTTATCAGTCATAACAGGTCCAGAGAAGATTCACCTTATTTTTAGGGAGGAGGACATTAGCCAACACGCCCTCCTCCTCCTCCTCCTCCTCCTCCTCCTCGAAAGTGCCATTAGAAAACGATTCCATCGCTCTTGTTTCCTGGAGAATTATGACCTTCTTCGGCAGGTATTCTCTCTCTCTCTTTCTGTCCGGCAGATGATGAGATTTGATAAGGAGCAGTTGGTTGCTTTTCTTTTCTTTTCTTGCTGAATTTGATTGGCGTTCGACTGATGAATTGACTCGTGCGTGTTTCGTTGTATATAATGGGACTTTCATGATGGTGGGTTGCTTATTCGTCTCGCCTCTGGATGGGTCTTTGGGCAAGGGTGTTGGGGGATCTCTCCTCCTCCTCCCTAAAAATCAGCACCAACTAGTACAGAACGCAGCATTATTTCTCGCGGCCACATTTTCCTCCATCTCTCGCTTTTTCTATAGAAGGAAGTAAATAAAGATCGAGTAGTGATTGGTAGATAGGGCAGTACAGAGTTGGCAGACAAGTCATTCGAGTAAACAGGATAAAACGGCTACAGGATGAGAAAACATTGACTATGTCTAGTGGTCTAACATGACAACTAAGAAGACACCTCAAATCGCGTTATGTATCCAACGTGAGCCCACGTTGTCAAGCCAATTTTTAAAATTTGTTCAGCTCTTTCTCTTGAGAGAGGAGAAAATATTAGCGACATCTAGTGCTAAGGCACTTCAAATTGCACTACCTAACAAATTTAAAAAATTGGTCTGATAACATGGGCCCATGTTGGACACGTGGCACGATTTTTTGAGGTGCCTTCTTATTTGTTATGTTAAAGTACCAAACGTAGCCAATATTTTCTCCTCTGTCAAGAGGAAGAGTCAAACAAATTTCAAAAATTGGCCTAACAACGGGGGCTTCAGAAATTGGTCTAACAACGTGGACCCATGTTGGACACCTGGCGTGATTTGAGGTAGCTTCTTATTTATCATGTTGGAACACTAGATGTAGCCAATATTCTCTCCTGGAGGACACTCTGCCACCAGAATTTGCATCTGGGGAAGTACGTTTTAAGAAAACTCAATCCATCTGCGCCAGTAATTCCCTTCAATCGAGTACTAAGATGCAACAGTTGAACTTCAGCGCTAGCATCCGACTCAATAATGAGGTTTAGATATATAATTCAATCCCTTAGCTCATGGTAGAGCATCGAGAATTGCCTAGAATGTCAAAACAACATTGCCGTCCCTATCGTTTGCTAAACTCAGAGATCCATCTGCCACAGGAGTCCCTGATCACTCCCTCCGCACCTGCCCATCCTGGATTGCCATCGCCAGATCCGTCAGTATTATAGCTTGAACCTCCCAAAGAGGAGCTTCAGCCCATTGACTTCGAAGGAGGAGGAGATAGTCTGCTTCATGTTGAGGGATGCGAGAGGCGAGCCACCCTGCTGTAGAAGCTGCAACGTCGGTGGAAGTGGGAGTGCTTTTTGCAGTCCCATTGTGAGACACTTCATTGTTCATGCTACACCATAGGCCCCAGATGGCAAACAATATTACGCTCTTTCAAGGGCCTTGATCAACAGCTGTGTGGTTGCTTCATTTGCTACCCCCTCGCGTTTTTGAGGTTTTTCTCTCTATCTCTCGTAGATAGCAGTTCCCCTTTTGCCTCTTCCTCAAACCCTAAATCTGCCATTCATGGCTGATTTCAGACATATTCCAACTGATTAAACCCCCTTCTTCCTTCTGTTGCATCTCTAGATGGCGATCAAGGTCCGAATGTTTGAGTATGTCGATGGGTAATCTGCTATACCATCCCAATCCTCATCTCTGAAAGTGTCGCTGGGTGGGGCACCCCTTTCAACCTTCCTCTTGCTAGATGACCCAAGAATACTTGAAGCTTTGCTGTGATTCATCCACTCCACTAGGTTCTTTCCTTACATTGGCTTCCAAGCTACGACCATCTAACGATTGTGTTGCAAATAAATTGTTAGTGGCTGGGATCATCTGTTTCGTTGTTGTTTGCCTCATTTGGTGGTTTATCAGTAGCTATACGTGAATTACCTGGTGTTAAATTTGCATTAGAGCTCCCTTCACTCCACAGCCAAACCCTATAGTGTCTCGGCTACTCAACAACTGAACAGAAATGGCAGACAGAGAGGAAAATCACCTTCGATCAACAGCGTTGTGTAGGCGAATGGGAGACTTGTGGTCAGAAGAAGACATCACAGACCTAGGGGATAATATCCAGAAGAAGAAAAAAAACAAAATGAGTTAACTCTCTATGGCAAGCTATATTCAAAGCCCAATGTTAATTTTCAGGCGTTCTGCAATACTATGAAAAGAGCATGGAAAACAAATTCAGTGAAATGTAAGCAAATTGAAATAGGTTATTTCTCGTTTATGTTCCAATCTAGTGAAGAAAAAAGAAGGGTGCTAGAAGCTGGACCTTGGTCATTCACTAGTAATCTTCTTGTCCTTAGAGAGGGTGATACAAACATACCTGAGCATTGTTATGAATTTACGCATTATGCGTTCTGGGTACACTTCATAGGGTTGCCTCAAGCTAGAGTTAATGAAGAAGCCATACGCCTTCTAGCCTCAAGATTGGGGAGAGTTGAGGAGATAAAAATCGAGGCGAGAGGTAATAACTCTAGGAAAATTGGAAAGGCAAGAGTAATGCTGAATCTGTCCCATCCCCTCAAAACAAGAATCATAATAAACTGTGGGGAAAAGAAGTGGTGGATTGACTATAAATATGAAAGGCTACCTCACTATTGTTATTCATGTGGTCCGATTGGTCATTATGCAAATTATTGCACTGAAATACCCTATGAAGAGATGGGCCTAGCTCAGGACCAACCTGGTCGGTTTGGCTCATGGCTAAAAGCGGAAGTCAGAGAAGAAAGCCCTTACTGGAAGACTTTTTACGGTAAAATTGAACCCCTGGTCTCTGAAGAAGAAGTCATTATGGAAACTCAAACAGAGGTGATTGAATCAACCATGAAAACAACAGTAGAAGCAGACAACTCGATGGCACTTGTTCTTGTTCACCCTGAAAAAACAGAACAGATGAGTGTTATTAGAAGACATAAATCAGATCAGCACCAAGCACTATCTCTATCTCTTGCTGGAAAAGAGAGTTCCCCATATAATACCAAGAAGGGTAAGATGATATATAAAGCACCGGCGGCTAAAAAACAACAGCGTAACAGCCCCTATGAAAAGAAAACAACACGGGAGTTTGTGGTAGATGAACAACAATTGTTGGACGCCCTAATTCAATCTTGGGAAGGGGCGAGTACATGGGCTATGATGGCTGGCCCTAATAAGCCACCAGAGCAAAGATGAAACTATTAAGCTGGAACTGTCAAGGGCTGGGCACTCCCTTGACAATCCAGCATCTCAGAGCCCTAGTGGCTCAAGAAAGACCTAACCTGGTTTTCCTCATGGAAACAAAAAATCAGAATCATGTTATCGAAAGAGTGAGGAAAAGAACTTATTTTACAGCATCTTTCACTACGAACCAGTTGGCATAGCAGGGGGATTAGCATTAATGTGGGATGAGGAGATTAAAGTGGAAGTGGAAGGAAGTTCTGGGGAGCTTATCACTATCAAATGTACAGATCTTAACAGTGGTGATCTTATGAGAATCTCTTTTCTACATGCATCAACAAACTTCCCAGAGAGACTAAGATTATGGCGCACTGTTAAAGAAAGCAATTACTCCAATTCACTCCCATGGTTATATATTGGAGATTTTAATAAGATACTTTATCAATGGGAAAAGGTTGGCTGCAGAGAAGTGGATAGATATAGAATTGCAGCTTTCAAGGGGTTTCTGGATGACTGTTCTCTACTGGATATTGAATGCAAGGGATGTGCGTATACTTGGTCCAACAACAGATAAGGCAGCGCATTAGTTAAAAAGAGGTTAGACAGGGCTCTTTGTAATTTGGAGTGGAGAGTAATCTACCCAAATGCGATGGTTTTTGCTCTACCGGCAATAGGTTCTGACCATAGCCTGATAATTCTAAATCTTCATCAAAAGGAAAAGAAAAGTCAGAAAAAATTCAGATTTGAACCAGTTTGGTTAGAAGATCCAGAGTGTGAGGAGGTAATTAAACGAGCTTGGCATGCTAGTAATTCTACCGAAATCAGTCTTACACACAAAACAAGGCTGGTGATTGCTGCATTACATAAATGGAGTAGGAGGAAGTTTAAAAATGCTCAAACACATATCAATCCCCTCAAATTTTGGCTTATGGAGCTAACAAATACAACGGTGGGGGAGCAAAATAGAGAGGAAATCAGCAATATTATCGGAAAATTGAAGTTTTGTGGAGGCAAGAAGAGATGTTCGGGTGCATGAAGTCGAGAATAGATTGGTTAAAATGGGGGGATCAAAACACCAAATATTTCCATGCAACTACGGTTCAAAGAAGACGAGAGGAATAAAATCTCTATGCTTCGGTTAGATGATGAAACCTGGTGTAGGGATCCGGAGACTCTAAGTAATCACATCAGCAGCTATTATCAATCTATCTTCACTTCAGTTAGGGACCGAAACTACCAACCTGTGGTAGAGCAATGCCAAGTGGTAATCAATGAGGAGATAAATAGCGATTTGACTAAACCAGTCACTAGAGAAGAAGTAAAAGCTGTTGTGTTTCAGCTAGGGGCTACAAAGGCACCGGGTCCGGATGGGCTAATTGGCTTATTCTACCAAAATCATTGGCCAATCATCAAAGAAGACATATTCAGCATGATACAATCTTTCCTCAATCAAGGTGTGTTTGAACCAGAGCTTAACAAAATGCATATTACTCTTATTCCTAAAGTTACAAATCCAGAGAATATCACCCAATTTAGACATATAAGCCTTTGTAATTTCAGTTACAAAATTATAGCAAAAGTTTTGGCAAATAGGCTAAAACCATGGCTGCCAATGATAGTTTCAGAAGAGCAAACAACCTTTATAAATGGTAGACAAATACAAGACAATATATTTATTGTTCAAGAGGTGACTCATCAATTAAGGGTGAAAAGGAGGAAGCGAAAATTCCAAGCCATTCTAAAACTAGACATGCAAAAGGCGTATGATAGAGTTGAATGTGATTTTCTATGTGATTATATGCTGAGGCTGGGTTTTAATGAGAAATGGGTTAAGTGGATAAAGTATTGCATCTCATCGGTATCTTTTAGCATATTACTTAATGGCGAACCTTCAAATGCCTTTACACCTACTAGAGAAATCCGGCAAGGGGACCCCCTCTCTCCCTATCTTTTCATCATTATGTCCAACATCCTTTCAACTCTAATGAACAAAGCTGTCCAAGATGGCAGCATAAAAGGTATTCGCCTCAACTCTACATGCCACACCCTATCTCACCTCCTCTTTGCTGATGATGCCATTTTCTTCTTAGATGGCACGATTAGAGAAGCCCAGAATGTATCCAATGTGCTGAATCAATACTATTATGTGTCCGGACAAGCTATAAACCTTAACAAATCAGGCATTTTCTTTGGGAGAGATTGCCCTAACACTCTTAAACAGAACCTAGCAGCTGAATTGAGAGTGCCTATCTCAGAAAGTCTAGGAAAATACCTCGGAATATCATCTAATTGGGGGAAAACAAAAAAACAAATGTTTGCTTGGCTCCTTGCTAAAGTAGAAAGGAAACTTGAAGGTTGGAAAGAAAAATTGATCTCAAAGGCAGGAAAGGAAATTCTCATTAAGACGGTTATTCAAGCCCTTCCCTAATATGCGATGTCCATTTTTAAAATCCCAACTTCTATATGTCGCACTATAGAGAAGAGAGTGGCCTCCTTTTGGTGGAAACAAAATGTAGCAAGAAAATGAGTCCATTGGAAGAAATGGAAAGTATTAAAAACCATAAAGGAGTTTGGAGGCCTAGGTTTTAAAGATTTGGTAGATTTCAACAAAGCCATGATGGGAAAGCAAGCTTGGCGGCTTGCCAAACAACCAAATTCCTTATGGTGTCAAGTATTGAAAAGTTTGTATTATCCTCAAGGAGACTTTTGGGCAGCAAACAAAGGTAATCGACCTTCATGGGCATGGCAAAGTTTATTGGTGGGGAGAGAGGTAATTGAACCGGCAACTAGGTGGAAGGTTGGCGATTGACAAAAAATACGAATCAGAGAAGATGTATGGCTGCCATCTGGAAGAATTATAGGTCCAGCAAACAAAGAAAATCTAAAAATGGTGGCTGATGTTGACACCTAAATTTTTGGCGACCCGTTTAGTCATTTACCATATTAAAAAATTAGGGATTAATTTTACCCCTAAAAAAATATTAGTAAATTAATTAATTGCATAGCATATAGTTTTAGGTGCATTTATTTTAATTTGCATTTACATTGGGCCGGTGACAAATGGGTTCAAATTGATGGTTCGAGAATATTAATTTGGTGAATTGGACTAAAGCACAAAGGGAGTAAATTGGCTAAGCCCATATCCTCGAAAAGATTTTACGGATTGATTTATGCGAGATTTCAAATTTTAGAAAAATCCTCTTGCAATCCTAAATCGTATCAAAAGCAAATATTGCATTTGGAAAAAGGAATTTTCGTGGATACGGATTTGAAAAAAAAAACCCTAACTCATGGCCTATAAATAGATTAAATGCGTAGGGTTTGCGGAGGAGACGACACACATATTGAATACACGGCTACATTGAGAGAGAAAAGGAAGAGGAAAAGGGTAGCAGTTGAGACCCTCCTCGCATACGCAGCCCTTTGTCGATAAAAGATCCCTCACGGCGAATCCTGCTGCTGTCCTTGCGTCATCTATAGCCACTCTCGGTGTCTCCTTGCGCCAGTTTCTTTCACAGCCACTGCTGCAGTCCGGACGAAACTCCTCATCCCAGCCACATCCAGGCGAATTTCCTAGCGAGCCACATAGTTCACAGATTTACGGCAACAAATCGAAGAATTCTTGGGAAAGGCTTTCTGGATCAGAAGAATACGTGGACTTGGTCAAAAGAACCACGTCAATTTGGAGTCCAAGAGTCTTCTTGAATCAGCCCCCATCTCTTGAAACTTTAGGCATCCATCAAAGTTCGTGCCTTGCATGCACGTCCTTGTTCATGTTCGGGTTTTGCTGCCACGCGTTGCCACTTTGCCTGCTATTGCGCTTCAACGTCCCAAGTGAATCCCATAATTTATCGGCACCGAGTCACCGTGAGACACCACCGTGAATTCAAGCCAGCTCTGACGTCAAGTTCCACTCCCACGAGTGTTTTCGAGTCTTGACGATTTCTCCGAGTTTGGGCCACCATCCCCGACGCAAGCCGCATCCGTGTGGCCCATTAGGTCATCTGCGGAATCCCCAGCAACGAGGAATACTGGTCTTTCTTTGCAGGTCTCGTGGAACACAATAGGGAGACACGTTCGAAGCAAGAAGAGCGTCCAGCAAAGTGTGAGACTTGGGGGGCCATTGTTCATGTCCATCGAAGCCTGATTATCATGCCTTAAATCCCAGCGAAGCCAGTCAAAATTTCTCCATCGTCTGGACCTTGAGGAGGGTACACGTAGCAAGGGAATCTCCACTGAGTCATCATCCTCCACCATAGATCTTGGTGCATATATATAAAAAGAAAACAAAGAAAGGTTTACACTAGCTCCTAATCGTCTTCGCAAGTTTATAGTGTTGCAGGCATCCCGAGAAGTCTCTGCCGAAAGGTTGGGAGTTAGCCGTGCACCTCCCCACCGCCTCGTGAGCCGTCACCTGTCTCAAATCATCGAGGCATCACCGTGAGTCCACCATCTCGGCTGCTGTCCAAGTCGAACCAGCGTCTGCAGCGGATCGCCACCACGATCCACCGCTAGCCACCATCCACCACCCTGTTGCCCGCCGATTGTGATCCCGGTCCGATTGTGCAAAGTCCAACTTTGAAAATCAATATTCGGATTAGGTAAAAATTTCGTTTTACTTGATTTCCAAATATTTCGTTTCCTATTTGAAATATCCATTGATGCACATGATGGAAATTCCCGACACGCTACGATATCCGTAACTCGAGTAGCCTTCTTAAATTAGGAAATCTTCCTAATTTTGCAACATGCATATGATTGATGGTCCGATTTCATGCTCGAAATACGACCCGCAATTGCACGGAAAAATCACCAATCCAATCTCACGCTCGAGATACGATTTGTGATTTTATTTAAAAATTGGCCGATCCGATCTCATGCGCGAGATACGATTCGTCAATCTATTTCCAAAATTAAATGGACACGGATGATATCTTGCTTGATTTGTTCTTTGTGCTGTTCTCGATGCCTTTATTTGATTGCTCCCGGAAAGGAAAAACCCAAAAAAAAATATTTGAGTTAGGTTAAATGCATGTTAGGATATTACTGGTTTTAGGGTTACGTTGCATGTTTAGGATAGGAAATTTATTTCGAATTTCTTAAATAAAAAGACCAAAAACATTAATTTAGAAGTTTCTCCTCATTAATTTAAACTGCACATTTAATTATGTGTCAACTTTAATTTCGAATTCTAAATAAAACAAAAAACAAAAAAAAATCAGCATGCATATGTCATATAGAATCGCACGTCATTTCATGTTAGGATTGCACGTTTATTAGTTATAGATTTAGATAATTTCTCATAGATAGATTGCATTCTTATTAAGAAAAATAAAAATCATGTGCACGTCATATAAAATTAGGCTCATGAAAATGAACGTCATTTAGCGATTGTTGATAGGTTCATTTAATTAGAAATTGCCCGTCATTATAATTAGGTCATTTGGTTAATTTAGATTGCACATTTAACTATTGCATCACTTTACTCATGTCATATAGTTTAGGTCATGTTGACATGTCATATCATTTCATGTTAAATTAGTGGCATGCATTGCATAAAGCATGATTCTCATTAATTAAGTGAAAACAAAAAAAGAAATTGCGTGTTATTTAGAAATCATATTTAGGACTGTTGATATGAATTCTGAACTAACAACGCAGATGCTTTCGTTGCTACGAGGTAAGTCCTACATCTTTCTATTATTTGCTTTCTTGGGTGTTAAATTGATGGATTGCGCACCTGCATGAACACCTCACATGTTAGGAAAATAAATTTAAAATCAATCCAAATTGCTTGCCAAACATTTTTCAAAATAAAAAAAAAAGGTACCGAAAGGGCGTTAGAGAAAATCTAGCGTAATCAAGTCCCCGAATCCATAAATCTCTGGTTCGTAGAAGTAAAGTAAATCTCCCGTTATTTTACTTGGGTTTCTAATCGACCCACCAAAAATAGATTAGTGGCGACTCCTGATTGAAATATCATTTGCATGTTAAGAACTTGAACCTAAGTCGCGAATTGGTATGGGGCAGGAGGCGGGTTAAGTCAGGCTAACAATCCATTAGCTAAACTTTAGGTGGTCCAAACCCCGAAAAAATTGGTTGCGACAGCTGACTTAATTGACAAAGATACCAAGGCATGGGATATGCAGAGAGTTAAAGAACTATTTCCAGATAGTATAATAAAAGAGATACTCGCCCATCCTCTTAGTCTGTACCCCAACCCAGACGAGCTTATATAGACAGCAAACAAGTTGGGCACATATACAGTAAAGAGTGGCTATAAATGCATAAATACCCTAGCTGACCCCGCCACTAGTCAAAACCCATCTCCCTCGTATCAAATACCCAAGTCACTTTGGCAAGAGATATGGAGGCTTTCGACTTCCCCCAAAATCAGATTTTTACTTTGGAATATCTGCAGCAATTCTCTCCCAACAAAGGAAAATTTGTACAGAAGAGAAATGATACCTGACCCAACATGCCAAATCTATGGCCAAGCTCCCAAAACAACGAAGCAGATCTTCATCCTCTGCGACTGGACAAAAACGCTCTGGTCAGCCCCTAATTCTCAAGCAAACACAAACCCAGCTTGCATCACTCGAATTGACAAATGGATCTTAGAAAACCTCACCTCAAGGATCGGATCAGAACCGAAAATCCGTTTTGCTGCTCTACTATGGCAAATATGGAAAACCTGCAACTTAGCGATCTTCCAAGGGAAGAAGGTCGATCCACTTTGCACCCAAGAAGAAGCACGAATCGCAGTAGATCTCCGCATAAAATGGTTCGCCAAAGGAAAGGAAAGCTTTAGCCGACAACAAATAGATCCCGGCAGATCGGAAAAATGGAAACCACCTAACCCACAGATGCTGAGGATGAATGTGGATGCGTCTTGGAACTGCTCGACAATGGAGGGCTTAGTTGCGGGTGTTTGCAGGAATGCTGCAAGGCTTCTGGTCGCTGGTTTTGCAAAGGAAATCGCTGCTCTGACCGCCTGGGTTGCAGAAACCCTCGCCATCCAAGAGGCTCTGTTGTGGGTGAAGGAAGAAAGACACGCACGAACTTGCCGAACTGATCTCCGAAGGGAACCCTATGCTGCAACTAATTTGCAAGTGCACGCATCTTCTGATAGCTTTTCACTGGTTGAGTGTTTAATGGGCCAAGATGAGCCCCCTTGGCAGGCCCAAACGATTGTTACCGACTGCATAAATCTTCTGGCCCAGATGAGTAACGTTTCTATCTCCTATGAGTCGAGGGAGTTCAACAAGATCGCGGATTGGGTCGCAAAAGCCCACCGAGCCAAGTCCCTTCCTAGCAATTGAGTTTATTATCCTCCTCAACTCTTAATCTCTTTATTATGTTTAGACTTTTCGTGTAATGGTTCCCTTTTTGCGGGCTAGTAATAATATTCACTATCTTTTGAAAAAAAAAAAAAAAAAAAAAAAAGGCCTTGATCTATGTAAACTTAACTAAAATTCAAATCCGGTGTTAAAAGAATTCCAAACGCAGTCTATGGGTCAACCATTGAACACCCAAATTTTTTAATCAACGGACGCACAAGTGAAACAATACTTATTACATGACTTTGAGTAATGCAAATCAAATTCAGTTGAATAATCATATTAAAAGGATCTCCATACTATAATCTTTTGCAGGATTAAACTTAGTCCATTAATTATTTAGGGATGCTAAAGTTGTACACTTCTTAAGTTTTTCATGTCATATTTACACTCTTCATTTTGTGATGTTTTGGACATCCTTTGTCTATTTGCGAATTCCATCAACTCTCATTTTGGAACGGATTTTAACAAGCCATGGTGACTCAGTATGCTGGGCCAACCATATCAGTTACCGGTGCACCAACAAATGCCCGAAATAGAGAGAGAGGCATGAACAATGTTGTGGTATCTATATAAACCAACATTTTTCTCCTGAAAGAGAGAGGCCTAAACCTGCATTGGCCTCCTCGGTATGCTTCTGATGCTCTCGATCATTCCTAAAGCTGTACTAACCTAAAGCTTCATAGTCACTCTTATTTTCCATTTATTTGATCAATCAAAAACATTGGAGATCCATGACCAAAATAAGTTCACTAGAGAATGACCTTCTCAAATCTATGCAAGAACATTAGCTATCGTGCATTCATGTGCTTTGCACATAGCCTCCAATAGCCCTCTCTTGGGCATTGTGAGTCCCGTCCCCTCAGACAAGTCCACCGGCTCTTCGCTGACTCGTCCCCACTCCAAGCATTGAATAAGCACTACCAGAGCCAAGCTCACCACTCTAATCATGTAACCACTCTTAAAGCCATTATCAACTTTCATTTCTCGCGCAACTAGTTCTTCAAGATCATCTAAAAGTGCATTTTCTTCATTTATTGTCCATACACGTCGGTCTCTCTTTGTTACCCTTCATTGAGTTTGATTGAAATCACTACCATCCATTCCTAACCATCTCGTTTAAATTTTAGAAAATTTAATAATAGAAAATAGCACGGTAGAGAAAATATAATGATAGAAACAACATAATACTAAATATTTAAAATGATGAAGCCATAAAGCAAACACTAGCCATGGAAAAATATGTCTCAATAATAAAAATAATAAAAAACCAGCATCATATTACACATGTTTAATAGAAATAGAGAAATAAAAACGTATTACAATACAAGTCTTGCAACAATAAGAAACAAATGAATTTTTTAAATAATATAAAATCATACAACTCCTTCATGTCCTCAACTTGCATTCCACTCATTAAACATTTGTATCGCCAAATTTTGTCTCCATGTTGCCCAATGATCTGATGGTTCAATAGCATCAATTGTTACCACATCCTCAGTAATGTTAACAACTTCATTTAACTATGCCTCGATTGGATCAATAGCCATTACTCTTCTTATCAAGTTGTGTAAAAGGCAACAAGCTATGATTATTCGATCTTGTGTTCTAATTGGATAAAAAGATGGACTCCTAAGAATAGCCCATCGTAACTTAAGTAAACCGAAGCATCTTTCTATAACATTTCTAGCTTGAGAATGCTTCATGTTGAAGTAGTCCTTGGGGGAATTTTGTGTACAACCTTCTGTCCACTTGGATAGGTGGTATCGAGTACCTCTATAAGGAGAAAGAAAGCCTCCCCATTTGTGTATCCAGCATCTATAAGATAAAAATTACCTAATAACAAATGATAACATTATTAATTATTCTAAAATTGTCAAAATCTACATGACAAAGAATGTAACATATTGATAAAGGCTTATCTTACCAACGGGAATCTTTAAACCATTAGGTTTAATTAAAGCATCTCAAAGTACTCTAGAATCTACTGCTGAGCCTTCCCATCCCGATAAAACATAAACAAATCTCATGTCACGTGAGCAAACTCCTAATACATTGGTTGCTATCTCACCTTTTCTATTTTGGTACCTTGGTTTATCAACCTTCGGAACACGTACCCTAATGTATGTGCCATCTACTGCTCCTAAGCAACCCTAAAATCATGAAATTAATGAAATAATTTTATCTTCGAAGTATTAAATTAATCCATGTAATAGCATAGCAAACATACCTTAAGCCATTTCCATCTCTCATTGGTACATTTCTTTGGAATTGGTTCAGGTGAGACAAGAAGCACACTATGCATTCTTATCACTGCACTTAAAACTAAGTTAAAATGCCTACTTATTGTCTCCCCATACCTCATAAATCTAAACTTGATGACACGATTTTTCACATAATAGGCAAGTATATGTAAGAACATTGCCATTTGTTCTTCTAGAGTGACAAGTCTATCTTCTTTTAATCCACCAATCGTACATGCCAACTCGCATAGTGGAGTAAATGTACACCTATCCATTCTAAGTTGTTCCACACAATTCAAGTCATTGTTGTTAATGAGGCGGTCAAGGTGATCTAAACGAGCTTGTCTTCTAACAAATGTGCAATCCTTCAATATATGATTACGGTAGTGCCTTTCAACAATAGTAGACACCACAATCATATACATCATGCACAAAAGCAACATCTGTAGATTCATCTCCTCTAATATCATAATGCTAAAAAATTTCTCTCTATCATCATGATTTGTTTCTCATGAGGAAAAAAAAAACAATAACATTAGCCAAGTACAAACTCACAGGTTATATGATAGCAAAATTATCCAAATAGCAAAATTATCCAACACAATATCTTTTTCAAATCAACATATTGTCATAGAAAATTGAGCATGAACATAGCAAACACCAATAAACTAGCACCAAGAAATACAGCCTTTAAAGAAGCATGATTTCTCTGTCTTTCTTTTCAATTTGATATGATCATTTTTTAGTTTGTCATTTAGCAAGCAAAATTTTTCCTTTGTTTCTTTGCAATTCACATTGCAATTTTCTTTTCTTTTTTTTTTTTGTAGATGATCACTGCACATGGTCATCATAATGTAAAAGATGTACATAGAGATTAGGATGTTTGTAAATATGTATATACCCTGGCTCTTGGTTCTAGGACAAGGCTACAGTCAATCACAATGTATATGAAAGAGAGGGAAAGACCGCCTTGTAGTCATCGATTAGTGAAGACGATTTGCTGTACAGTTTGTGGCTACTAATGTACAAGGCATCCATGCAAAACTTGAAATAGATGAATGATTAAGGCTTTTTACTTGGTCTTTTTAATTGATCATGAAATAGCATACTCTCTTGGCCTTTTTCCTCCTTGGCCTAGACCCCTGTAAATGATGCGTTCTAGTATACCGACTGCAGTTCACAAAAAATTGAGAGTGCCAAGCTTCTAGAATAAATTAATACACATATTCTGATGCCAAGATCTCCCATAGGTTTATTCTTTACTAAAAATTCAATCAGTATCTTGCTATTTGCATTTTCCATCGAGGAAACACGCTACGCGACAGAAATCAATGACAGAAACCTAATATGCAATTGAGGCCAACTTGAGTAGAAACACTCAAAGAAAAAAGCATATGTCTTTACGACTAGCCAAAGCCAAGTAGTAGAAATTTAAGACGCTCTTCTTCATAAGAGGGACGCAATCAGGAAATAAATGAATAAAATTGCATATATGCAACCACAAGAATACATAAACCGACAAGGTAAAACAACATCACAATTCTAACATTTACTTCTGATTTATATATGTTTTCCCACATTGAACTTATAAATAATACTAAACAAGCAATGAATATCTCCTAGTGAGATCATGTATTCACCAATACATCAATGATGACATCCACCACGCATATAAAATTGCAAATATACAACCACAAGAACACATAAACCAACATCGACACAGTTCTAACATTTACTTCTGATTCATATATCTTTATTACCACATTGAACTTGTAAAAGATAAAACCACACAAGCAATGAATATTTCCTACTGAGATTAGGTATTCACAAATCATAATCGTGAAAAGATATAAATCGCTCTAACCATGGAAACATTATTGATCGAATCTCACTTCAGATAAACGTTAGCTCATCCTCACAAAAATAGTGTATGAAAAGAAACGGTGACCAAGTGATGAAATTTATGATAAAACAAAAGTAGGGCGCACTGTAAAGCAGGATTTCATGGAAAAAGAGTCACCTTTTCATGAGCTACAATTGACTACACGCATGCAGTATCTGTGAGCACAACTCAATTCTAGTTTCAAAATTTATACGATTTTCCTCTCCTTTTTTTAAGCAGTTTTCTTTCTTTCCTGATGCTTACTCTGCTGATTTACTGCAGGAGTCTGGGCATCAATGCATTATCAGGGGAGCTCCCACCGCAACTTGGGCAACTTACAGAGCTATTGTCATTGTAAGTAACACTTCCAGAACAGGATTTGTAATGTCAAGCAGAAGGATTCAACTGAATTAGGTCCATTGGATGTTCAGACAAATGTTCAATGAAAATTTTGACATGCATATTTAATATTGTAGGTCCTTTAGCACCAATAACTTCAATGGCTCTCTGCCATCTGAGCTTGGAAATCTGTCCAAATTGCAGCAACTGTAAGTCCTACCTGCTTAACATTCCTAAACATGGATTTTTCCTTTTAAAATATTTGCAGGTATTGGAGTTTGGCAGAGGCTAGTTTTGTTGAAATAGCTGGCAATCGGACTAAGTAAATTTTTTTCATGCATCCTTTCAAATTGATTAGTTTCTTTTAACCTTTCCGACTTGCAGTAGCATGTTGTTGTTACTATCATTCTGCCCATCATCACATTGTTTAACCCTTATACCTCATATTTCACTTTCACTGTCATCCTCTTGTTGACATTTGAATTACTAGAGACTCCCGCAATGTTTGGCTGTGTACTTTCTGGGTGTAAACCTTTTCAAGTCTCGTGGATGTTGTGCAAATGTTCCTTGACACAGTGTCACCCTCTCCTCTTGACATCACTTCTGCTTTCAACTTTCAAAAGGACAAAACTATTAAGTTATTTGAGTTGCGTTGAATTAATAAAATTCCCTTAGCTGATGGAAGTCACTTATTGTGCAGTTACATGGATAGTTCTGGAGTCAGTGGTGAGATTCCATCAACATTTTCCAAGCTTAAAAATCTTCAAACAGTGTAAGAGCTCCATTCCTCCTTTGATACTAGAAAAAAACTATTAACAGGAAAAGCTTCGTGATATGAATTCTCAGGAGAAATACCTTTTCCGGTTGCAGGTGGGCATCGGATAACAACTTCACTGGCTAAATCAGGAAGGAAATCGCAAACCTTGTAAAGCATGCGAATATCAATGCAGAGAGAGACAAAATCTTGCGAGAAAGCAAAATTGCCGTGGCTCCTCGCCAGAGATGGTGCTTGAATTGGTTGAATTAGAGCTACCGAGAAAAAGACGTTTTTTTGTGAGAAGAGTCGTGCTTGTGAGAGAAGGAGAAGGAAAAGGAGAGCGTATGGTTTTTTTAATAATAGATCGACAAGAGAAATCCTATCCGGACTTTTATCCGGTCGACCAAACGTGGCCTTAGTCATTGATGAATCAATGTAAACCATAAGATCAATCAAAGGCGTGCATCATATATTCGAATTTTTCCCTTCAAAATGCAAGATACATACTCTTCCTCTCACATTAGATGCCATTCACTACACACACAACCCTCTTGTTACTAAAATTTTCAGTTCTCTCTCTCTCTCTCTCTCTCTCTCTCTCTCTCTCTCTCTCTCTCTCTCTCTCTCTCTCTCTCGGCCAAAGGCCGTGCTTCACACTGGAATCTCTTCCTCGTTCACACTAGAATCTCTTGTTAGGATAGTTATTCTTACGAAATTAGCCTAGTTTAGTTGATTGCTTGAATTTGCATATTAATGCTCTCCTAAGTTCATGTTCGGCCAAACCTCTTATTGTAGTCCTTGATGTTCATTTTGATAATCTATTAGCGTAGGATGATCATGTCTTAGATGAATGTCGATTAGGAGTGATTTGGTGATGTTTTCTGAATTATTTCATTAATAGATGAATGGATTAGTATTTGCCTGACGTTGAATGTTTGAAGAAATTGATGAATGTTCTTGATGTTGAAGAGACACTATAGTTTTGGAGAATAGTTTGAATGTTCTTGAATGTACTTGAATTTGAGTTTGAAGATTCAGAACTTTTCTAGAAAACTCGAGTCTAACAAACTTTCAAGTGTTTATCGATTTTTCTATTTTTTTGTGTTTCAAATTTCAAAAAATTATCTAAAACAAAAGTTGTTGCCAAAAAGATCATAAGCTTTCTCCTTATAAAAAATTTGTAAAAGTCAGAGTTTATTTGGTCCGAAAAAGTGCAAGCTCAATCTGTTAAAATGTTTGATGTGAAAAATCTATTCCCGCACCCTTTGGACATGTTTTGCAATTTTGAGGAACCTGGATGTCTTTTTTGCAAAAATTAAAAAAAAAAAAAAAGTTGTTGAGGAGGTCCTTAATTGTAAATCTAGAAAGTTTCAGATTTTTTAATAGAGTTTAGGGAGTCACTTTTGTAATGAATTGGATGGGTCTACAAAACTGTTTGCATTTGAATCCCTGGGGAAAGAATTAATTTCATCTAAGATGGGGGGCTTATTTGCAAAATCTTAGGAACATTCAAGATAACATGCAGGACTAATTGTTTGTCAAATTTGGCATGTTTTTTAGCTGATTAAATAATTTTCCTGTATTTTCAAAAGTCGATCATAATCGAGTCTAGTTCAGGGTAGTTGGGTTAAATTGAGAAATTCACCTCACAATTGGGGAAAATGATCTTAATGAAGATTAAACAACACTCTCTAAGCTTTCAATTGGCGCTAATTTCATTCAATTTTGACTTCATTAAGGCCCTTAATCAGATCAAAACATAATCAGGCAGGTGAGGATAAAAACTGAGAAGTGACCCTATTAGTTCACTAATTGTTTGCTTGACTCCAAAGGCTAATTAGCCTAATTGTTTGGCTTAGTTAGCCTTGCATGTGGATGATTAGGTGTATGATAGACTACATTGCATGTCCGTTGGCAAATAGTTTAGATGGGGGATTAGAATCTAATTAGAGATTAATGACGTTAACCTGCTGTTTTGTGAACACAAACGTGGGTTAATAATCATTGGCTTTAATCAATGAACCCCTAGTTTTTTTTTTTTTTTGGTCGAAAACATAAATACATTATAAACTTAGATTTGAAGTTACAATTATAGGCATATCAGAATACAAAAGATCTTGTAAAAAGGAAGGAGGATGTTGCACTCAATTTGAGGAAAGCGAGAGAAGCCCGATGGGCCTTTGCAGCCCAATCCGCCACAGAATTCGCTGCCCTATTGCAGTGAACGATGGTGAGATTAGGGCACCGAAGCTTCATATCCCTTATCTCTTGAAGAATGCCTCTGTGCTCCCACGGTGTCAGGGCAGGATCGTTGATGGCGTCTACAAGAGTCGAGCAGTCAGATTCCACTTCTAGATGATCCGATCCTCGCCCTCTCTGGAGCAAGAAGTGCAAGGTTTGATTTAAGCCGAGCACCTCAGCCTGCAGTGCCGAAGATGCAGACACTGTTTGTGCGAAGCCATCGAGCAAGACACCAGAGGAATCTCTGCACACACAGGCGATCGAAGCGTCGTGACACTGAGATAGGTAAGCCGCATCAATATTGACTTTTATAGAGCCTTTGGCTGGTGGATGCCATTGCTGATCCGAATCATGTTGATTTCTCCCACGCCGCTACCTCTTCTGACTAAAGCTCCAACCGGATCGTGCGTCTACTAACGCAAATTGCACAACCTAGTCAACGTTGGGGCGTTGCGACGGAACAAGAAGTTGTTTCTGGCTTTCCAAATATGCCAGAGAAGAGCCGCAACTGTTTCGAGCTCGGGTAAGCCATTTTGTTTCTCAATAATAGCAACCAGCCAGCTTTCTATGCGATTCACTCCTGTAGGATGATGCTTGATGTCGATTTTTAAGTGTAACCATACATTTAAAGTCCATGGGCATAACAAAAATAAATGCTCTGGTGTTTCGGGTACCTGTGTAGTGCACATACAACAAGTAGGGTCTGAGATAATGTGTCGACGATATAGGTTTTCTCTAGTCGGCAAGGCATTGCTGCAAATTGACCACAGGAATGGTCTTAATTTAGGCATAGTAGTGATTTTCCATAGGTTCCATAATTTGCGAGGTGGCTGATATGATGAAGAGGCTTGATTGTTGTTGTGACGTGTTTGCTGAGCTCTGATGTGATTGTAACAACTCTTTACCGTAAATTGTCTATTTTGTTTTCCTATCCAGACAAGTTTGTCTTGCGTGTGCTGTGGCCAGATAGAAAGAGATAGTATTTCATCGACTAGTTTACTATCAAAACTCTGGCTTAATAGGGTAGTGTTCCATGCTTGTTGTTCTGAGATTATAAAGTCTACAACTCGCTGTGGTTCATCTCTAGGAGTAGGGCCCCCTATTACACCCCTAGCTAGCCACTTGTCCTCTCATATTTTGATTTGTGTGCCGTCCCCAACAGACCATAAGACCTTATCGGTAATAGATTCCCGACCTAGCAAAATGCTTTGCCAACCCCAAGAGGGTCTAGCACCTTTAGTAGCATTCCAGAAATCCCGAGAGTGAAAGTATAGACCTTTAAGGATTCTGCTAGGTAGAGAATGAGGTTGTTGAACTAGCCGCCAAGCTTGTTTTCCTAGTAATGCTCGATTAAAAGCCAAAAGATCGGGAAAACCTAAACCCCCTTCATCTTTCCGTCGCTTGATAGACTCCCAATTCTTCCAATGTATACCTTGCTTGCTGTAATCAGACTGCCACCAGAATCGAGCTATCCTCTTTTCAATTAACTTACACAACGTAATAGGGATTTTAAATATCGACATAGCATATTGGGGGATTGCTTGCACTACCATTTTAAGTAAGACTTCCTTACCCCCTTTTGAGATCAACTTTTCCTTGCAACCTTCGAGCTTGGAATGCACACGACTCATAATCCATGTAAACATGTCTCTCTTAGATTTCCCCCAGTCTAAAGGAATGCCAAGATACTTGCCAATTTGTTGCAAAATAGGGACTCTAAGTTCACTGGCCAGATTCTCTTTCAAGTTGCTATGACAGTCGGTACTAAAAATAGACCGGATTTATTCCTATTCACCGCTTGTCCTGTAGCTATACAATATTCATTCAGGATAGAAGCTAAGTTCTGACATTCAATAAGCTTCGCATCGAGGAAGAAAATAGCATCATCTGCGAAAAATAAATGAGATAAGGTGGGACACCATCGATTTAGCTTAATACCTTTAAGATTGCCAATTGCCACTGCATTGTTGATTAAGCTTGTTAAGACATTGGCCATCAGGATGAACAAGTATGGTGTGATAAAGGGTCCCCTTGCCTTAGACCTCTGGTTGGATGAAAATAGGGTAGAGATTCGCCATTGAATTTCACACTATAAGAGACCGTAGTCACACATTGGAGGATCCAATTCACCCATCGAGTATGAAAGCCCAGCTTTAGAAGATATGCACCGAGAAAGTCCCACTCTACCTGGTCATAAGCCTTTGCCATATCCAGTTTAAGCATTGCCTGAAAATGCTTCTTTCTTTTCCGTATTCTAATTTGATGAAGTACCTCCTGAACCACAATAATATTGTCCTAGATTTGCCGACCACCTACGAAAGCACTTTGTTCTGGGGCTATCAAATCTGGCAACTAGGGTTTGAGACGATTGGCTAGGATTTTAGAAATGACTTTATAAATATAGTTACAAAGGCTAATAGGTCTGAATTGATCTAATCTTTATGGGTGAGGGGTTTTTGGGATCAAAGAAATATAAGTGTGGTTATATTCTGGCAGCAAAACTCCTGTGCGGAAGAATTGTTGCACATCAACAACAATATCTTCTTGTAAAATGTCCCAGTGTGCCTGATAAAATTGACCATTTAGTCCGTCTGGGCCCGGTGCTTTGGTTGCACCTAGCTGGAACACTGCTTTCTGGACCTCCTCAGATGTAACTTCAGCAATAAGAGTGTCATTCATTTCTGCAGTCACCACATGCTTACAAATATTCAAAGTAGGGCTATAATCTCTAGACCTTGTAGAAGTATATAAAGTCCTAAAAAAACTAGAGGTCATCTCCTTGAGAGAATTCGGGTCACATACCCACATTTGTTGATCATCCTGCAGCATGCTGGTCTTATTGTTTTGTCTTCTTTGAATAATGGTTGCATGAAAAAATTTGGTGTTCCTATCCCCCCATTGAAGCCAATTAACACGTGATCACATAGCCCAAAATTTCTCTTCCTGCTGCCATAACCAATGTATTTTCTCTTTCAGGTCTGATATCACAGCTGTATCGTACTGGCCATGGGGCTGATTTGTCAGAGCTTGAAGCTAATTTTTGAGGTCAAAAATCTGATCCTTGGCATTGCTAAATCTGGATCTGCTCCATTTTAAAAGAGCCACTAAGACAGCTTTTAACTTTTGGGGTAGTGTCGCCTTGCCGGGTTTGTAAGATGTCTAAGAGTCGATAATAGTAAATGCGACATTGTAGATCTTGTAACCAATATGCTTCAAAGTAGAAAGACCTTGCCCTTTTGGATCACTGATTTGCTGCAGTAGACAACAGAATAGGACTCTGGTCAGATCCTAGGGCTGGTAAGGCCAACACCTCAGCCATGGGGTAGGTTAGTCTCCAGTCCTTTGTGCACAGCATCCTATCTATTCGTTCCTTGACCATGTCGTCGCTAGTCCGATTGTTAGACCAGGTATAGGAGCAGCCTTTGTTTCCCAGATCCATTAGAAAACAATCATTGATTAGATCACGGAATGAATGCATGCATTAGGTCTCAGCAGGTCTCTTCCCTACTTTCTCCCACGGATACATTACCTCATTAAAGTCACCTAAACATAGCCAAGGCAGGGTATTAAAGCTATTGATTTGCCTTAATGATGTCCACAGGTGCTGTCGAAGCTGATAACTTACAGGAGCATGGAGGCAGGTGAGACGCATAGTGATCCCCAAATCCAGGTCAGTGCAAATAGAGTCAATCATGTCCGCTGAGTTATAGATCACTTTCACATCCACTCTAGCAGTCCAAAAAAGTGCAACACCTCCTACTAGTCCCACTGGATTTTCAATATATCTAGCTGAGAATCCAAGTTTCCTTTGCAAGTGTATAAGCTTATGTTCCTGATGTTTCGTTTCCATCAAAAATACCAGATCGGGCCTTTCTTGGGTCACTAAGACCACGAGTGCTTGAAGCGTTAGGGGTTGCTTGACCCTCGACGGTTCCAACTTATTATTTTCATTGTTCACTGGTGGCTTTTTAGGACCAGCCACCGGGCCCAAAAAGCAGAACCATCCGCCTCATAGATAGGAGTTTCTGCAAAATAGATTCATCAAGGTTCTCTTGGAGTTGAGTACAAGCGTCAGGGCTAATGAGTTTTTTGGCATTCTTAATAGGTCCAGATCGTGCGGTAAGACGTGAGTGCTTAATCTTCTTAGACTGTATAGTGCTTGCTGTTATGCTACTAGCCGAAGTTTGTTGAACATTTAGACTCTACGATGCATTCGGTACCATAGATTGCCATTTAATAGGAGTTGCAGCAATAATAGGATGATCAGGCTCCATTGCCTCCATTGTCCGCTTTCCTTTATCTTTTTGAACAAGGATAATTGCCAAAGGGGATGGAGGAGTCTCCAAGACAGTCTTGTCAACGATGTTTGGGGATGGATTCGTCTCATAAAAGGTACGCCAAAACTAGAGGTGGCAAATGGGTGGGTCGGGTCGGGTATGGGTCGGGTGGAAAATGGGTCGACCCATATTCGACCCATTTAACCCGTTTTGACCCATATTATTGTAATGTAAATATAATGACCCATACCCGACCCGACCCATATCCGGCCCATACCCGACCCGACTCATATTGCTAAAACTTACTAATATTCTAAAAAAAAAAAAACCTGTGCTCACTTTAAGCTATATGCTAATTGAATAAAAACCTCAAATTAAATTAAAAATAGTAAATAAAATAAAAATTGTTAAAAAAACCTATAAATTGAAATATTTATGAAGAATTGGACTATACACATGCTTCTCTTATTTAAAGTAAGCATACTATTGAGGTCAAATTATTTACTCACAAATGATTTCATCATCTTGATTAAGATATGAAGCTAACATTTCCAGCCTTTTGAGTAAGAAATTCGTATGGTGACCATACGAAGGATTAATTCTTCAGACCTTTTGAAAGATACTTCACTTCAATGTTTCCCCTCAATAAGACAGCTCCAAGACACAATTCTCAACAACTCTACCAAGAACCAAATTATCTACCAAATAATAGATTGCCCCAAAACATAAGAGGCTTGGATGCGTCTTGTTAAGACATTCCACATTCAAAACCAAGCAATTGATTCAAGCAGCACCTACTATGCGCTTTTCAGCTTGTATGAGCTTGTCCGCGACAAACTGAGGACTCCCGAATTCGCCAAGGCTGGCAAGACAACCTGGACTCACCACCACTCCCACATTGTTGCTCCCCTTGGTTGGCTCCTCAAACAGCACGTCGCCTGCTTTATCCACCTTCAACTACAACAAAAAACTAAACCAGCAAAGAATCTCCTCTTGGGGAATCTCCTCAATGGTTCTTGATAAACCTGGGCCTGCAAAATAAGGGGGAATACGTCATAAACGGTGGGAGGGAAAACACGCCTTGGTAAAAAATGAATGGTTGGCCACATAAGAGAAAAAGAGTAAGCCGGCTTCAGGCCGGTGCGGCAAAGACTTGGTTCAAGGCAAATTCAGGCAAGAACAAGAGACATCATCTTGAAGATTGTCACGGACGGAAAATCCATAAACCATAGGCTAAGATCCAAACAGCAACATAAAAATCTCCAACTCAGCCGAGTGACAAATATGACATTGAACAACATCAATGCAGGAAATGAAAGATTGCCAAGAGAACCCAAAAAATAAAGATAAAGCTCTGAAAAACAAACTCAATCGATTATATGACTATGAAACAAGTAAATTCATTGCAAATGAAGCTTCCCTTCACATGGCTACTAAAATAGATAGATTAACAGGATATTTTCACTGGAAAACACCATGCCGGGGTTGATCATATGAGTGTGCATACATCATTGCAGCAAGAGGCCCCGCATGTACCCGGACATCACTTGTATTTTGATTCAATCCCGTCACTCCAAAAAGGGTTCATAACAGCACCGAAGGAGGCATATAGTTAAGTGAAGCTTGAGGCCTTGGCATCGACCAAGTGGAGTAAATCCAGCATCAAAATGCCCAAAAAGATGTTGAATCTTTTGCATGTTGAAGGGCACCAAACCAAAACTTTGACCAGCAGGACATTCCTAACATACTTTTTGTTCAAGAAGGAATTCATCAAACAAAACTTTAATATTGACTCGGTAACAAAACTAACATAGATTGTGGCTTTATGGTACCGATGACTAACCTTTGAATTTTGAAATAGCTTGCCAATCAGTGATATCAATAATGGCAATAGCAATACAAAAAGACCCGAAGAGGGCAACCACGGAGACGCCTCAAGGGGCACCGCAACCGGAAACAATTTCAGAAATCAAATAACATCTGCCTATGGGAACTATCGGATTACCATCCACAATTACTGCCTGCGTTAGAATAGCAAACAAAAAAAAAAAATTAATGCACACTTGCTGAGTCATGATGATAAAATCATGCTGAGTCATGATGATAAAAAAAAACCAGCTACGCACACAGCTGAAAACGCCTCGTTTCGTCTCGATGATCGGTCGCTACATCTTCTTGATGAGCAACGATTCGGGATACCAACATCGACACGAACCCAATGCCGCTTAATTCCAACATCCCGAGACGAGAGGGCAGTACAAGAGCGAATAGAAAGTCCCCACCCGCACCAACGGAAAGGGAGAAAAAAAAAAAAGGGTTACCGATTGGTAGGCGGATTCGAGAGGGTGAGATCCGACGATCTCACTCTTGACGCCATGGAACCGCAGGGCGTCGGCCCGGACACCTCCGATTTCGTCACAACGAAGCTCGTCGACCTTCGAGGGAGCGGCGGAGGCGAGCCTCGAGGGGGCGGCGGAGGCGACTTGGAGGCGAGCTGCGGCAGTGAGTGGCGGAGGCGGCTCGGAGGCGAGCGGCGGAGGTGGGTCGAAAATGGGTCACTGAGTCACTGACGAAGATGAAGGTCGAAGACTTGAAGACTCGAAGGTGAAGGTCGAAGACGAAGACGAAGACTCGACGTTTTTGGGTTTTAAAAATGGGTCGAAAATGGGTCGAGAGTGACCCATTTTCGACCCATATAAAATTGAACTAAAAACGGGTCGAACGTGGGTTAATAATTGTAATGGGCTATTAACCCATATTCAACCCATATATGAAAAATATGGGTGCAAAATGGGTCCATGACCCATTTTGCCACCTCTAGCCAAAACGGGCTATGGTCTCGGTCCTCTGCTCTTAGCCATGAGCCATATAAGAAACAATCATTCTTTTCCATATTGCTCTCGTCATAAGGAAACTCTGCACAATACGTGGCATAGTGGCCAAGCTTACCACATGAAAAGCAATAGTGAGAAAGTCGTTCATATTTGAAATCAAACCAGAAATTCTTTCCTTCAATTTTGATTAATATCCCTGTCATGAGCGCCAGTTGAAGATTGAATTCTACCCGGACCCTTCCTGTTTTTAGCATAGATCCATCCTTATTCTCTATGCGCACTTCTGTTACTCTCCCTATGTGAGCAGCAACCTTACTTAGCATGTTTTCAGTACATCTTTCCAATGGCAAACCATAAACTTGGACCCAAAGCTCACAGGTGTTGAAGTTGTAGCAATGCAAAGGTGTATTCGCTATCCAGGGTTTTAACATGACCAGATGGTTAGCAAAATGCCAAGGTCCATTTTCGTACACCCTTTGTTTTACCTCCTCAGATTTGAATTTTACTATATATAAACCAAAGTCGCCTAGAGAAATGTCCACAAGTTCAGTGCGCCAGACCTTTTTCATAGTATTCTGAAATGCCTGAAAGTTGACTGTAGGATTATTTAAAAGCTTACCGACTAAAACTAACCGACATTCCTCAATTTTGTCAACAGGTGCTGCGTCGTCCCAAACCTCCACTGCTTGTTCCGACCATAGGTGACCCATTCAATTGCATAAAGCCCCCAAGCGAGCTTCATCATCAGCAGTCGATCGATTCATAATTGACTTGGAGACCAAATAAATTCTGAAGAAACCCTTAGTAGAACAAGATCTAGTAGTGGAATTAAAAGAACATCTTGTCAAAACCTCTCTTCGACCAACCGAGAAGAAAAACAGGGAGAATCAAAGTAAAAGGGTACTGTCGAGCAACCCGATCGTGACATGCAAGCTGCAAGAAAAGGTCAGTGGAGGTCGTTGAAGAAGGGGATGAAAGAAGAGAGTGAGGTGGAGATGTAAAATTGTTCCGATTAAGAGATCCAACTGAGTGAGCTTCGAGATGAGTCTGTAAAAACGGGGAAAATATGCGAAAGAAACCTACCAAGAAGGTAGAAGGACTCTACATTTCGTAGAGAGAAACTGAACATAAAATTTGATGAACCCCTAGTTTGATTAGGAGGTTGTGGGGCTAATCGAGTTACTTGGGAGAAACCAAATTCCCGAGTGGAATCTCTTGGTTGATTTGGATGAGCCTATTGATGATTTGGTTTGAGTAAGTGTATGAATTATATTAAATGATTGATGAAAACTGATTATGATGGTGGCGGTCGAGAGCTTGTAGATCGGCAGCTAAGAGCCAAGGTGGCGCCCCCAAGGAGTTTAATTAGTGTTAACTTGGATTTAAGTAGGCTACTTTAGTTAATGAACTTAGGTTAGTTTAGACTTGAGACAAATATAACAAGAATGTCCTAACTTTCATACGACGCTTACTTAAATTTTTTTGGCTCACTTAAGTGCTATATCAAAGTAAAATCGACCGTTTGAGTATCATTTCTAACAAATCATCTTATGTGAATTTTCGCATTTTTTTTTTAAATTAATTTTTTTGAATTTTTATTTTTATTTATCTTTTTATCTTTTTATTTTTATTTTTACTGTGAGTTGGCCGCAAAGGCCTCGGTATCGGCCGGCAAGGCTGCAAAGGCCTTAGGCGAGGCCGTCACCAAATGTGGTCAAGAGCCTTTGTGATGAGGCTATAATGGCCTAGCCTGTTGCAGGCAAGGGCATTCGTGCCCTTGCCAAATCTAGGCTAGGTCGATGGCGAATTTACCGGGTAAGTAAATTCTTGATAGCATTTAAGTAATTGATTTTTCAAATTTGTGGTATACAAATGAGCCAAAAAAATTACAAAAATC
Organism: Eucalyptus grandis; assembly: GCF_016545825.1. Classification (NCBI taxonomy): domain Eukaryota; kingdom Viridiplantae; phylum Streptophyta; class Magnoliopsida; order Myrtales; family Myrtaceae; genus Eucalyptus; species Eucalyptus grandis. The sequence continues at coordinate 2,324,538 of NC_052617.1, read as the reverse complement.
ATCCATGTCAGCATTGATGGTTCTACGTAGGATGAATGATGTCCATGTCAGATTAGACAAATCATCCATGATACTTAAATTATCTATTTTTCAAATTTATGGTATTTAAGTGAGCAAAAAAAAAAAAAAATTATGGATTCAAGTGAGAGCCGTACAAAAATTATGGCACTCTTGCTTTACTTGTTATGTTTAAACTTTGGCAAATATTTTAGCTTAAATTCTAATTAATAAAAACAAATTAGACTTAGCATTAGTTTCAACATCATAATATGTATAGATTCAGACTCACCCTAGATAGGATTAGCTTAAAATCTCAAGTTTATGGGGGTTCATGACTCGAGACTTAATAACAAACAAGGCACTGTTGTCGTGACCCTACCAAAAATTCAGTTTCTAGAAAGAGTTTCGAAGTATTGCTCAAAAGACGATCCAAACAATTCGTCGAAACGATGGTCCAAATAGTCCATCAAATGTCAACCCCAAAAGACCATCAAATAAGAGCGTAAGCTCTCCAAAGTCCATACCTCACGTGATGTTAGATTTTTCGTTTTTTAATTCTTTAACGACCTAAGTAAATCAAGAAGTCACCACTAGCCTATTTGGGGTTGGCTAGAAACTAATCAAAACATGAAAGTGTCGTCTCAATTCCTACACAACCAAAATTTATAAGATCGGGAATTTGATTATGCTAACGTTATTATTAGCGCCATTGCAAAACATCTACCTTGCAAGATCTACATCTTATATTTATCCTTCCAAATCGCTTCTTTTCTTTTTCAAATTGTGGGTTTGGGACATGATTAGAGTTGGGTCACGTCAAGAGAGCTCCCAGAGTTTCAATCCCGCTTAATGGTTAAGAGTTGGTGCCAACTAGCAATTGGGTGACAATAATTGGATAACAAAAATCGTATAAATCGATGATCGAACTATGTGTTCATTTAAAATTTGAAGAGCATTAGCTTTTTTTTAACTGAAATTTTGTAATAAAAATTTAACACTAGCCATTGCTAAGGAATATCAAAATCAATAATGATAAGGGTGGCCCATTAACCAGATTACATGGCTTATATATTATCTCGACGATGTGCTTGTGGATAGAGACAGATATTAGTTGATAATTGACGAGATCGATTGCATCATAACTTAGTGACATTTTGAGCCCTCGAGTTGAGTTCTTTAATAAATCATAAATTAATATCACGTGTAATTAAATTGCAAGAGTGGACGCAAAATTTAGTCCTTTTTATATATACAGACGATATTAGATTCCTTGAAAGAAGAGTTTTATTGAGCTCGATTTGTCGTTAAACTTAATCCACTCGAAATCACACGACTTCTCAACATCATAAAAGAAAATAAAGGAATGAACGATCATTTTTCAGCATTACAAGTTTAAATTTGAACTCACCTCGCCTTCCAATTAGAGCACCAAACAAGCAAAAGAGGTGATAGACAATTGACCCATCAACAACAAAAACTCGATACCTTCATCTAGAAAAATCATTAAGAGGAAACCCAGATCCAACCTCGTCAACACATTTAGTTGAACTCACCTTCACTCAAAGTGAGCCAACTAGCATTATTAACTATTTCGTATTGCATCAATTATCCGATGTGAAACTTCTCTATGAGTGCTTCTCGACAATAGTGTTGTTTGTTATTAACTCAAGCCTGCTTACAAAATGAGTTTGGCACACCGTATCCTTATATTCAAGTGACGCAAGTCGCATGCAAAATTACCCCAACAAAATAAATCTACCACATTACTTTCATAATTAGTTTTGCAAATTGCTTTTTTCTAATCTAAGTATCATTTAATTGGAATTCTTCCGGTGCCAATGCTGATCAGTAGAAGACGACTCAGTGAAGAAGCAAGAGATGGAACTGGACTTGGAAAACTGACTCGTGGGTCAAGCCCAAATTAATCGGGCTAACAAAATCCGATAGATAAGTTGGTGGGTCCAAAGTCAAAACGGCCTTACTTTTTTAAGTGCGGTCCAATTAAATGTTTCCCGCCGATGCCAACATCATGTTTTGGCAACATTCTTGGAAATATCATGCATACTTTAGGAAATTAACTTACAAATGACTCCTGAATTAACCTATCACAACCTAAATTTCGGGTGTACCACCTAAAACTAAATTAATGGACTACGAGTCTTTAAATTTGGCTCGAGACTCTCCCAAGCCCATACTAATTCGCAACTTAAGGTTCAAATATTTAACATGCAAAAGATTATTAACTAAGAGTCGCCACTAATCGGTTTATGATAGATCGATTAGACATCTAAGTAAAATAATGGGAGAATTATTTTACTCCTACGAACCAGAGATTATGGGTACGGGGACTTGGTTACACTAGATTTCTCTAATGCCGTTTCGGTACCATTTCTTTTTATTTTTTTTAAAAATGTTTTTGCAGGCATCTTGAATTTATTTTAACCTAAATTACTATCATGTTAGAAGATGATCACAGGGGTGCTCAACCATTATTAAACATTCAATAAATAAAAATAAATTGCATCACACAAAGCAAACAATTTTATTTTTTTGGGTTTTCTTGAAAATTAGAATTCTTTTATAAAAATGCATTTTTAACTACATGACTAATTTTACTAACAAACAAATCCTAATTAAATGAACCTATTATGCAAACTAATTAACATGCACCTAATATTTTTGTATTTTTATTGAAATTCGGAATTAATAAAACCCTAATTAAACTATCTAAAATGAATAATTTTCTAATTTATTTTAGGGATTAATTTGACTTAAACCCTATCCTATTTTAGAAAACTATTTTTTTTTAGAAAAAAATGAGATAATTAAAATGTGCAAAGATTATCTAAGCCTATCTAAAAAATTAAACCCAATCCTAATCTATTCCAAAAAAATTATCTAAAGTGCAATCCTAAAAATGTAATCCTAAAATATTTCTAATGTACAAAATCTACGTGTCTAATTTATTAAACCTACATGCTTTGATGCAAGATTTTGATTTTTTTGGGGGTTTTTCCATGGCAAGTAATTATCAATCAAGATATTCAACAAATAAAGGATTAAAGTAATCGAAAAAATAACATGTTGTCTCACAGGTTAAATTAACGATTACTCTAACCTAAGCATCACGACATATAAAAAGGTTCAAAATAATTAAAAATCTGATCTGAAGTCTTATGGACCAAATTAATAATTATAATGATTTAACCATTAAAATACTACCAAACAGCCCAAAAATAAAATAATTAAAAAAATGATCCGACATCTTACTAATCAAATTAGTAATTACTATAATTTTGGGCAAAACCCTTGAGATTAATGCCTACAAGGTTTTATGAATATTAACATCCAATATTGCAATTTAAATAACAAAACTTAAAAATGCTATCAAATAAAATAAACTAAACTACCTAAATGAGGGGACTTGCGGCAGCGTTGGTGGGCGTCGAACGAATGGGGACCGACGGGCCGACGTTGGAATTCTGGCGAGGGGACCGGTAGAGGTGTGACGTCCGACACGGCATCGGGCAGAGCAGGGATGGTGGCACGGCATTGCGGAGATCTGACGTGATCTGGCCTGCTGGTTATGTAGAGGTGCGGATGTGGCTTCGATTGAGGGAGAGGCTCCAGCACAGTGGCAAGCGACGGGCTGAACTCGGCGATGGGCATAGACGCGAGCTGTGGTAGCAGCGCGGCGGCAATGCTACTGATGCTTGAGAGGAGATGGTGCAGAGCTGGGCAATCAGTGGCGACGAGCAGACTGCAACGGCTGCTCGCGAGATGCAGCAGCGGCGAGTGCAATGGCGAGACGATGGACGCACGCGAGCGAGGGTCGATGATGCGGCGTCAGGTGCTAGGTTGCGGGCAAAGCTCAGACTCAAGCGTCGGCAGCGGTACGACGATGGTATTGCAAATGCTTGAGCAAAGGACTTATCACAGCGAAGTAAGCGTCAGATGCTAGTGCAGGCGCGACAGCAGGGCTTCGGTGTGGCGATGGGCAGTGGCGCGGCGGTGGGCTGCTACGACATCAACGCTCGTGGGTCAGGTGAAAACGAAGCTGAGGTGTTATTAGTGCCATGTCCGCAGCGCGTTGCTGATGCTCGACTGCCGGCGTTGGGTGGTGCTGGAGTAACAGCTACTAGCGTGGCGGAGGTCCGACTGTGAGCGCCGGTGACGCGGCTGGCGTGGGAGCTCACGGACGGTGGCCGGCAATGGGGGCGAAGACGCCCATGCGAGGAAGATGAACTGTATGTTGCTTTTTCCTTTTTTTCTTTTTTTTTCTTCTTTTTTTTTCTCTCTCTCCTATCTATTCACTCGTCTCTCTCACTGTGCTCTCCCTTCCCTCATGTCTTCTCTCCACCCCTTTTTTCAACTTTCTCTCTTTTTGTTTTGACTTTTAAACCTAAAGACAAACCGAAGGAAAATGGGCTCAACGAAAGAAAAAAACAAAATCTTCTCTCGATTTCTTCTCTGAATTTTCGAATTCCCCCCCAAATCACGAAAAATACAGCTCTCTTTTATAGTGATTCCAGACGGCCACTTTGTATGGTATTTTCCGAGTTTCCATATTCTGTCGCATTAAATCAAAGCTATAAATCGGAGCATGATTTCATAATCGGTTTGATTTTGCTCGATTTCTTCCATTTTGTAAAAATTCTTACCCTTTATTCACTTGATTTTTAAATTGGTTATGCATTTAACAAAATCCGAATATTCATCAATTTCAAATTTCCATGCATAAGCAATCAAATTGATTTCACCCATTTTTTTCCTTTTATTTGTCCTAATGCAATTTTTATTTTCTTTATTTTCTTAGATTTGCTAAAATTAGGTGTCAACAACCGCCCCTCTTTAAAGGTGAGCTCATAGAGGTTGCCTTCAAAGACAAGTTGAGACCTAAATTTTAATCATGCACATGTACTGAATGACCCCCTTTTTCTTTTTTTTTTTTTTGAAAAATTAATCCCATTTTGAAATGAAATTTATATGATGCATTGAGATGCTAATGCAAATGACAAAGGGAACATATCAGAATGATTTACCTTCAGAGAGGATAGAGTAATTCAAGATAGTTGGCGCTACATGTCTAGGAACCGTACCTTTCTACAATCACCCAGAATAGCAACGAGGTTTTGCAAGGAGACTTTTTTCCTAGGACCCGTACCTTTCTACGGTCGTCCAGTATGGCAGCAAGGTTTTGTAAGGAACTGCTTTCCCAAGACTCATACCTTTTTACGATCGTCCAGTATGGCAGTGTTTGGTTGTGTTTAGGACCCGTACCTTTCTACGGTCGCCTTGACGAAGAAATTGATTTTCCAGGACCCATACCATTCTTTGGTCGCTTGAATGGGGAAACAGATGTTGTATAAGACCCGTACCATTATACGGTCGCCTAAACAGGGATTTACCTTCCAGGACCCGTACTATTCTACGGTCGCCTAAACGGGGATTCACTTTCCAGGACCTGTACCATTCTAAGGTCGCCCGAATAGGGGAATAAATGTTGTTTAGGACCTATACCATTCTACGGTCACATAAACGGGGACTAACTTTCCAAGACCCGTACCATTCTACAATCGCCTAAACGGGGATTTACCTTCCAGGACCCGTACCATTCTACGATCGCCTAAACGGGGATTTACCTTCTAGGACCCGTACCATTCTATGGTCACCTGAATAGGGAAATAAATGTCGTCTAGGACCCGTACTATTCTACGGTCGCCTAAACGGGGAAACTTTTCAGGACCCGTACCATTCTACGGTCACCTAAACGGGGACTCACTTTCTAGGATCCGTAGAGGTTTTGCTTGGTTAGGACTCGAATCTTTCTTCGGTCGCCTAGCATTGTAGCACAAATCATTTGACCAAGACCCGAACTTTTTTTGGTCGCCTTAATCAGATTGAATTTGAAGAAAAATCTTTGGGGACAACTCAATCGAATGTCAATATGCTCAAGAGGGAATACATGTGCAATAATAAGTATTTAAGGTATGAATAGAGATATACTTATCTGGTAACATCTCTGTTCCTTAGTGATATGTCTCCTGCAAAACATAGTTGTAGGAGAGGCAATATGCATTCACAAACATGCATTAATTCAAGTGAGGTTCATGCGTGATGATTTCTATCAATCTTACATCACCTAATTTCCATTGGGAAAGATTTCAAAAGAATGTTCCAATCTTGAACACATGAGTGTCATGGATGTGTCAAACGAGGGATCTTTCGGTCTGAAAGGACTTTTCACTCATCCTCATTAAAAAGGCTATTTTATCCTAACCTTTGATGCAGGATTTGACAATCACTCTGTCTCACCGTCATCTTGCCAAACAAGGGTCTGGGCAATCTTGTAAGTGGTACAACCTTACCAATCTGAAAGGTCTTTAACATGGACTGTAATGTGGGCTTGATCAATGGCTTAACAAAAGGGACTCTTTGAGTCGAGGCTTGGAAAAATGATATTCTACAATCATCTTTGGGTTTACAAGTCAAGAGGCATACGAAATGAGGTAGAAATTCTCTTACTCACACTTCTTCAAGCGATGCTTTTGAACATATGAACTCTTATGTTAATTCAAGTGCCATAATCTGAAGAGACTTTGGAAGGGATGTAACGTAGGCTTGGTTCATGAAAGGATTCTCAGGCTCAAAAAATGTTTAGGGGGGATCAAAGTTGGTGATCATCTTGACATTTCTACCAATTTTCTTCTCCACCATCAATGATTTTCTTCATATCACAACTCCATTGATTGCAACAGCATTTGAGTTTTTTGTTTTGTTTTTGGTACCACCTTATTGGGGATACGACTCAAGTGTGTGATTTTTATTTGTGGGCATTGGCCTTACTTTTATCAAGCACACTGCTTTTTCATGCCCCTATTTTGCACTTATTTTCTTTGGACTTACACAGTCTTCTTTTATCTGCATTTTAGACCATGTTACTTGAATGATTGTCTTTCATCTTACCCTAGTGTGGGGAATGATCACCAATCGGGTTTGACATGAAATTAATTCATAGGTTCAAGTGGGCTATACAATAGTCAAAAGTGTGTGGGATAAAGAAATAATTGCTCTTCATCATCCTAAGGCACTTGAATTACCGTGTAAGTTGCACTGCAAAAGCGATGCTAGAAGATTAATGCAAGTGTGAGCAAAAGGATTCCTACCATTCATTTCAAATTTGCCCCAGTATGGGATGATCCTTGATAGGGATAATTTGAAAAATCTTCCGTGTGTGGGCTCAAAGGGCTAAACAATGGGTATACCTATAGTGTTTCGGGTAGAAGAAGAAACTGCCTCTCATCACTTTGGTTGACGTATCCTTTGCGAGATCACTATTTTCCTTGTGGGCGTGGAATTTTTCACACAACGCACTGGAGATTAGTGTATGAAATAGTGTATGGAATAAGGCTTTGCCTTTCAGCATTCCAAAGTACCCCATTTGACACATTCAATTTATCTCACACAATTCATTAAGGAAGAAAGATGAAAGATTCGCAACAAATTTGAACAATTCAACTTATTGAGGCAATTTATTCATCATAGAACATGTCATAGCAAATTCTATCATGGGTAGTACTCCATGACAACATCAGAATTAACTGGAGTGGAAAACTCACGACCATCCATTTCTGTCAGGATCAAGGCACCTTCAGGAAGTACCTTCTTCACCACATATGGGCCACTGTAATTTGGAGTGAACTTGCCCCCAGGATCTTCCACCGGAGAATGATGGTCCTTTTGGAGCAAACTTGCTCTCAGGATTTTCCATCGAAGAATGATGGTCCTCTTTTACTTGCCTCAAATCTGTTTTTTCGTTGCAAGTACACTCTAAGCCTGTTGATCACGCATCACGTTTATGATCATTGAATCTTGATGCACTATTTTCAGATGTCCCTAGTCATAACAAGTTATAGAATTATGCATTTGAGACAAGAAGTAAATGAGTTAGACAAACAAATAGGTTTAATCTGCTACAAGTTTTGGGAATTTTTTTTTTTAGCAGTGAAATGCTTTTGTTTTCGGAAAAAAAAATTTTGGGAGGAAGCATAAGAAAGTCCAGCCCTCAGGATTTCTCCGTGGATGATAGTTTCTTTCATGGTTGGATATCGTCATTGGACTAGTTTGGTGTACTTCGTCATGCCCTCAAAATTAGAAATAAAATTGTAATTTCATTTAATAGAATCAAATGAATTATATTATTGGAATGGAAAATGCAAACAAGCAAACCCTAGAAACGAAAGTAATAATTGAAATCTTAAAAAGCATGAAATCCTAGAGAGCATAAAAAAAAAAAAAAGGACTCCTTCGCAGAAGAGTGTGAAGATAAGAATTTCTTCACTCAGTGACAGCACTTGCACCTTCGTCATGGCTGGGCAGATGATTTTTTTGATTACTGCTGAAAGATAACGCCTTTGTATCCAAGAGGTTTTGGATCCGGTGCTTGAGGGTGGAACATTCATAAGTTGAATGTCCCAATTCACCACTGTGATAGTCACTCTTCTTTGTCAAGTCATAACCACAAATGTTTTCGCGATTAGGCCGCCTCGGCTCGCTAGTAAGCAAGCCTTTCTTTCGAAGGATTGCCAACACTTGGGATGGAGATCCAGGGAGAGGAGTGAACTGCCTTATATTATTTACCTGGGCAAACGATTGACGGCCAGCAGTTTGTTGTTGCCTTTGATTCATTTGGATAGCCGTGGTGCGATTAGTACCTTCTGGGCTATAAGTCACATTCACATCCTCAGCAACTTCCTTCTCCTTCTTGGCAGAGAATCTTTTACTTGATGGCTCAGTAAACCATCATTCCCTTATCCCCATCTCGATTTGTTCTCCCATAGGAATAAGTTGATTGAAGCTCTCAATGTACATGCTGGCCATCCGGTTACGGAACTCAGATGGGAGAGTCTTGATGAATAACTTCATCAACTCCTTGTTAGTAGGCTCAGGAGTGATTTGAGCCGCCAGATTTCGCCATCTCACAACGTATTCCTTAAATGACTCGCTCCTCTTCTTTTCCATCTGCTCAAGGTCTTCTCGAGAATGTGTGATATCCATATTAAACTTATATTGTTTAAGGAATGTGTCAACCACTTCGTTCCAAGTGTCAAGGAGGTTTACATTCTTCATCACGTACCAATTTAGTGCGGGTCCGATCAAACTTGCATGAAATGATTGGACCATGAGGGGCTCATTTTTTACGTGCTGGACCATGCGTACGTGGTACATCTGCAAATGAGATTTTGGGCAAGATGTATCATCGTACTTCTCAAACTCTGGCATCTTGAACTTGCTAAGCATCTTGACCTTCTCATAAACCGAAAGGTCGAACGGGAGTGAGCTTTGCGACTCCTGCAGTTGTTTCACTTTCTCTTCCAGTTTCGCAAAGCGCTCATCTTGCTCTATCTTGGGAACGCTATTAGACTTGACTTTTCCAACAGGGGCTAACAGCAAGTCATCTTCCAGCCCGGGCATGTCCTCATCACTCATTTGGGTCATGTTTGCCTACTTCGAGACTACTATTTCCGAGAGAGCGGGTGCAGGAGTCGGATTCACTCGGAGAGACTAGATTTGAGACGTTATCAGCTGCATAGAGGCAGCTAATTGTTTGAGTCGATCTTCCATGGTGGAAATACGATCGTGCATCTCGGTTTGGTCAGCCATTTTAGCCCTTGATCAAGTAACAATGGGCGAGCGTGGCGGATCCGTCGTCACCTAAGAGGAAAAAGAGATAATGTAAGAAATGATGTCAAGATAGGAAAACGGCCTATGACAATGGTCTAATCGCCTTATTTTATTCAAGATTTATTTGAAATTTGAACCAAGTTCCTTAATAATGAACTAAGAATTGAAATCCAAAGTCTCTAAACATTAAATCTAAAAATTGAAAACATTGAACTAGAATTTAAAATCAAAGTCCCTAAACATAAGACATCTCATTTTATATGCTTTCGAGATCCCAATGCCTTGCGAAACTTCTTATTTTCAGCTTCAATCATTTCCACTTTCTGCTTAAGATGCTCAATTTGTACATGTTGGGTGGGCTTCTCAGTCACATCAGGGACCACTGGACGCAAGGCGGCAGGAATCCGGTGTTGTTGGATGTAGAATGCCGACGCATGATGAATCTCTTCCTCGCCTTTCAATCTCTTGGGCACCAAAATCTTCTCTGGGTGGCATTCATTCCATGCAGCAATGATTATTTGGATCTCGTTGAAGTAATTATAGTCTGTTAGAATAAAACGAATTTGGAACAACTTTGTCCTGAGTGGCGGAGGAATTTCTTGAAGAGCTTTGTACTAACGGGCCACCCGATATGGGTAATAAGAAGTCGCACCGGAAAGGCCCCGCAACGGGATTGGCTCATCATGCTTGTGTGACAAATGAGCCTCCTCAACTCGGAACCATTTAGTATGCCATAGGAATGCCTTAGGATTAGGATCTTTCAAAAAAATTAATCCAACGGGCATACTGTTTATTTGGAGAAAACCGTTATAGGACCGCAAATTTTTGTATGGGGTACTTAAAATCATCAATCTTAAATTGTTTCATGAGGTGCCCAAACTCTCTTATGTGGGAGAAAAACCATATTTACAAAAGTTCAGGGAGGGCATGCATGGTCCTTTCCTCATTTTGTTTGAAACGCGTTAATGACAAAAATGTTTCAACTAAAATCATATTGACATAATTTAACATGTCACAAACACAATTAACCACCCATGAAATTAAAGGATTAATAGCATTTTTTTCGATAAGGAAAAATGTTAGTCCAAAAAATACTAACATGAAAATGCTAGCTTTTGAAATCATTGGTTAATTTGCAAAACACTCTTCCAAAAATGAAAATGGGCATGCATAACAATTGGTTTTAACAACCTTCCTTACCGCTTCGGCCTCGATTTTTAAAAATTGTGATAATTCAGAAATAGAATCAATACCGATAGGCGGCCTAATAAGTTCATTTTCCAAGGACATTCCAATGGCAACACTATATTCCTCCAGTGTTGGGGTTAACTCATACTCACCAAACACGAAGGTTGACGTTTGTGGACACCAGAAATGGGGCAACGCCTGTATAACACCAAAGTGGATGCTGATATCTAACAATGGGAGAAGTCGGGTGATCCTAGCTTTCACATATCTTTGGCCATTTTGATTTAACTAGTCTAGCCATATTTTGAGCTCTTTTTTTTTGGAGTGGAAATGAATTGTACGTCGGTTTTCCCCATTGCATATAAAATAAGACCGACGACGAAACCTATTGTCATGGACCGACAAAATTGCAATAAAGTAAGTAAATTGCGGAGTGAGAATTAGACAACTTACTTTCACCGGAAATGGATGACAATCACATAGACACACGCATGAAATGTGAGGCTCGATTTCTATCTAGATGGCTTAACAAAGTGGAGCTAAGAGGATGATCTGACCGCCACGGTCTCGTGTAACGTGTCGGGTCCCCCTAACTCCGGCTCGTCAAATGGAATGCCCAATAATCACACAGTCTCATGGATATGGACAAACACATTCGACATAATGAAAAACTTTCGGGAAAGAGAATGTCAACCTCTACATAGCAGTCTCGCTTTGGAGGAAGTATCATTCTCAACACCGTCCTAAAAATCCTATTGCAGTCCAAGTCCAGCAACAGGTTGTGTATGCAATAGTGTAGTGCTAAAAGCAATAAAACATGTACAACAATTTAAATGCAAACAACACTTCTATAGTTTAAATCCAAACATTCGTCCCTAACTCCAACCTGCAAGACAAGGGTTAGCAAAGACTACTCTCATTATACCTCCCATCTGCAAGAACATTTAACACTTGAATTAGGGACGTACCTGGTATCCTTGCTGCCGAACAAAAACATTTTTTTAAAGAAAAAGAAAAATTGGCCTAAGTCTACTAAGTGTTTTAACACAAAGTCTCCAGTGGAGTCGCCAAGCTGTCGCGACCTAAATTTCTGGTTAATGGACTACTAAGTCCTTAAACTTAGCCCAGGCTTTCTCAAACCCATACCAATTCGCGACTTAAGGTTCAAATACTTAACATGCAAAAGATCATTAATTAAGAGTCGTCACTAATCGGTTTATGGTAGGTCGATTAAACACTTAAGTAAAATAATTGAATGATTATTTTACTCCTATGAACTAGAGACTATGGGTACGGGGACTTGGTTACACTAGATTTCTCTAATTCCCTTTCGGTACCATTTCTTTAATAAAGACCCTAATTAAACTATCTAAAATGAATAATTTTCTAATTTATTTTAGGGATTAATTTGACTTAAACCCTATCATATTTTAGAAAAGTATTTTTTTTTTTGGAAAAAATGAGATAATTAAAATGTGCAAAGATTATCTAAGCCTATCTAAAAAATTAAATCCAATCCTAATCTATTCCAAAAAAAAATATCTAAAAACGCAATCCTAAAAATGTAATCCTAAAATATTTCTAATGTACTAAATCTACGTGTCTAATTTATTAAACCTACATGCTTTGATGCAAGATTTTGATTTTCTTTTATTTTTTGATTTTTTTGGGGTTTTTTCAAGGCAAGTAATTATCAATCAAGCTATTCAACAAATAAAGGATTAAAGTAATCGAAAAAATAACATATCGTCTCACAGGTTAAATTAACGATTACTCTAACCCTGAGCATCACGACATATAAAAGGTTCAAAATAATTAAAAATCGATCCAAGTCTTACGAACCAAATTAATAATTATAATGATTTAACCATTAAAATACTACCAAACAGCCTAAAAATAATATAATTTAAAAAAATTATCCAACATCTTACGGATCAAATTAGTAATTAATATAATTTTGGGCAAAACCCTTGAGATTAATTGCAATATTAACATCCAATATTGCAATTTAAATAACTAAACTTAAAGATGCTATCAAATAAAATATACTAAACTACCTAAATGAGGGGACTTGCAGCAGCGTTGGTGGGGCGTCGGATGAACGGGGCCAACGGGCCAACGTTGGAATTCCGATGAGGGGATCGGCAAAGGTGTGACATCCGGCGTGGCATTGGGCAGAGCAGGGATGGTGGCACGGCGTCGCGGAGATCTGACGTGATTTGGGCTGTTGGTTGCGCAGAGGTGCGGATGCGGCTTCGGCTGAGGGAGAGGCTCCGGCATGATGGCGAGCGACGGGCTGAACTTAGTGACGGGCGGGGACGTGAGCTGTGGTAGCGGCGCGGCGGCAATGCTGCTGATGCTCGAGAGGAGACGATGCAGAGCTGGGCGATTAGCGGCGACGAGTGGACAGCAGCTACTGCTCGTGGGATGCAGCAGCAGCGAGTGCAATGGCGCGACGATGGGCGCACGCGAGCGAGGGTCGATGACACAATGTCGGGTGCTAGGTTGCGGGCAAAGCTCGGACTCAAGCGTCGGTAGTGGTACGGCGGCGGTATTGCAAATGCCCGAGCAGAGGACTGATCATGGCGAAGCAGGCGTCGGATGCTGGTGTAGGCGCAGCAGCAGGGCTTCGATGCGGCGATGGGCAGTGGCGCGGTGGTGGGCTGCTACGACGTCAACGCTTGTGGGTCAGGCGGAAACAAAGCTGAGGCGTTGCTGGTGCCGTGTTCGCGGCGCGTTGCTGATGCTCGGCTGCCGGCGTTGGGTGGTGCTGGAGTAACGGCTACTAACGCGGCGGAGGTCCGACTGCGAGCGCCGGCAATGTGGCTGGCGTAGTAGCTCGCGGACGGTGGCCAGCAAGGGGGGGCCAAGACACTCACGCGAGGAAGATGAACTGTATGCTGCTTTTTCCTCTTTTTTTTTCTTTTTTTCTCCGTTTTTTTTCTCTCTCCTGTCTATTCACTCATCTCTCTCACTGTACTCTCCCTTCCCTCACGTCTTCTCTCCGCCCCTTTTTTCAACTTTCTCTCTTTTTGTTTTGACTTTTAAACCTAAAGAGAAACCGAATTAAAATGGGCTCAACGAAAGAGAGAAACAAATTTTCTCTGAATTTTTCGAATTCCACCCCCTCCCCCAATCACGAAAAATGCAGCTCTCTTTATAGTGATTCCAAACGGCCGCTTTATATAGTATTTTCCGAGTTTCCATCTCCTGTCGCATTAAATCAAAGCTGTAAATCGGAGCGTGATTTCACAATCAGCTCGATTTTGCTCAGATTTCTTCCATTTTATAAAAATTCTTGCCCTTTATTCACTTGATTTTTAAATTACTTCTGCATTTAACAAAATCCGAATATTCATCAAAATTTCAAATTTCCATGCATAATCAATCAAATCGATTTTCCCTATTTTTTTCCTTTTATTTGTTCTGATGCAATTTTTATTTTCTTTATTTTCCTAGATTTGCTAAAATTAGATGTCAACATAACCAAAAGTAGGGTTTCGATGCCGAAAAGGCATCGTGGGATGTTAATCCGTCCCCATGCATAATTAACTCCTAGTCCTAAGATCTCTAGATTGTCTTTGACCAATTCCTTTAATGTGTGCAATTAGTTAGTTTGATTTCCTTACACTGCTTGAGATCTAATCGATCTATGTTCACCTCTACTGGTCGGTGGCAACTCTAGTATTGTATTTTGGATTTTGTAAATTACTTGAATTTAGGATTTTGAAATATCTTGGGATCCGAGGTGCCCTAACTGGCGACTCCTGATTTGCAAAATTAGAGGTGCTTTGTATGGTTGGAAGAGAGGAGCTAGGGTCTCTGGTGATGGCTTATTAGCTGTTACATTTATCTTTAATGAAGTGCTATCTTATAAATGATACAAAGACTCATATCTAGATTGATTTGTACTTTTTGCTCATTGAAAATATTATGGAATATGCAATTTGATATTTTTTTTTATTGGACAGTCCTGAAACTTTCACAATATACAAAACTTGACACGTAGACTCAATTATATTTATTCATGACTTTCGGCTAAAAAAATAGAAATGGAAATCTGTCGCGACCTATTTTTTTGAGGGTGGACCACCTATGTTTTGGCTAATGGATTGTTAAGCCTAGACTTAACTCGAGCTCTCCAAGCCCATACCATTCGCGACTTAGGTTTGAATTGTTAACATGCAATTGATTTTTAACTAGGAGTCGCCACTAATCTATTTTTGGTGGGTCGATTAGAAACCCTAGTAAAGTAACGGGAGATTTACTTTACTCATACGAACCAGAGACTAAGGGTACGGGGACTTGATTACGTTAAATTTCTCTAACGCCCTTTCGGTACCTTTCTTTTTATCTTGAAAAATGTTTGGCAAGCAATTTTGATTGATTTTAAATCTATTTTCCTAACATGTGAGGTCTCATGCAAAGCAAACTACCAATTTAACACTCAAGAAAGCAATTAAATGATGCAGAACTTACCTCAAAGCAACGAAAAGCATCTGCAGTGTTAAATTAAAATCCACATCAATAATCTTAGATATAGTTTCTAATTAACACGCAATTTCTTTCTTTTTGTTTTCACTTATTAAATGAAAATATAGTCAATATGCAATGCAATGCTATTAATTTAACATGAAATGATATAGCATGGCAACATGACTTAAACTATATGACATATTTAAGCATGCAGTCTATTATAAAGAAATGTAATAATTAAATATGCAACTTAAATTAACCCAAATGACTTAATTCTAATGACGTGCGATGCAATGCAATAACGTACAAAATTATTTCAATTAAAATGACATGTGAGTTATATGTTACGCAACATTTATCAAATGACCTAATCTGATGACGGTAAATTTCTAATTAGAAATGAACCTAACAATAATCACTAAATGACGTGCATTTCATGAACCTAAATCTATATGACATGCAAATGACATTTTTTATTTTAAAAATGCAATCTATCCTAGAAATTGCAACTAATTTATCCTAAGACAAATTTTATGAAATTTCAAATGATCTTAGCTAGATTAAGATTCTATCTAATTTAAACTGGGGATTAAGTCATATTAAATCCTAATTTAAACTAAGACATTATCTAAATCTAAAATGCCATTTATCTAAAAAAGATGATCTGAAATGAAACATGCAATTCTAATCTAATATGCACAATGATTTTTTTTGTGTTTTTCTTTAATCTCGAAATTAAAATTAATACATAATTAACATGCAATTCAAATAAAAAACTAACAACCTAAATGAATGCACTTTCTTTTTCGGATTTTTTTATTTAAAAATTCATAATAAGATTGCAATCTTAATATGCAATATAACAAAAAAAAAAAAAACAAACCTAATCCTTATTCGGATTTTTCTTTTTGATTTTTCTTATTTAAAAAAATTCAAATCAGATTGCGATTTTAACCTAAGACTAAGAATATTCTAAAACATACTTTAACCCTAATTTGAATTTTTTTTATTTTTCTCTTATGAAAATAAAGTTGATCCAATCACACGACATCAAATCAAGCAAGACAATATTGATATCCAAAATGGCGAACCATATCTCGCGCATGAGATCGGGTTGACCAATTTTAATTTTAAACGCGAATCAAATCTCTGAATTTGAGATTGGATTGTCGATTTTTTATAAGGGTTGCGAGTGGATTTGGGCGCAAAAAAACTGTCAATCCTTCGCTTGAGGGCACTTTCATGTTGGAACATATTTAGGAATAATCCTACTAAAGAAAAAAAAAAAAAAGTAAATAAGTGAGAATAACATTAAAATAAATAAATAAAGTAAATAAAAAAAGAACTACCTAAATGATTTTTTCTTCTTTTTTTCTTTCAAGCTTCGTGTCCGTGCGGCTGGTCACCGGCTCCGGTGAGGGGCAGCAGATCAGAGGTCTCGCAGGGAAGAAACTCCGGCGAAGGGACTCGGCAGACGAGCGGAGCAGCGGGCAATAGAGACCGATGGAGCAGGGGTGCTCGGGCGAAGCAGCCGGCGTTCGGGCACCGGCGAGGGTGAGCAGCGGCGTCGGGTAGCAGCTCCGGTGCAGCAGATCGGGGACGGAGATCGGCTGAGGCGCGATGGGCTTTGTCTGGTTGGTGGAGCGGATTGGCGAGGCAGCAGCAGTTTCGCAGGGGCGACGGAGCTGGAGCGCGGATCGCGGGTCGTCGGGTTGCGGCGTCGACTGGCGGGGCCGCGGGAGCAGATGGGTCGCGGAGTCGACTAACGGAGCCGCGGGAGCAAATGGGTTGCGGCGTCGACTGGGTGTGAAGAAGCTCGGCGTCCAAGGGCGTCGCAGGTCAGTCGGAGAGGAGCAGGGGTGGCCAGCGGAAGTGCGGAGCAGCGGCGCGAGCTCGTGTGGATCGGGGCGGATCTGTTGGGCGTCGGAGAGGGCCACAGGCGTCGACGAGGGCTGAGGTGGAGCGACGAGACCGGTGGCGCAGCGCGACGGCGGCGCGATGGTGGAGGCGCGGCAGCTGGTGCGGGCGCAAGGTCGGCACGAACAGGGCAGCGGCAGGAGGAAGAAGACGATTCTCTCTCTTCTTTTTTCTCTCTCTCTCTCCCTCTCACACGTCACACTCTGCAACTTTTTTTTCACTTTTTCCTTTTTGCTTTTTTTTTCACCGGTTTCTCTCTCTCACTTTTTCAACTTTTTCTCCTTTCTCGATCAAAAGAAAAACCCCAGCCCCAGCCCCCTTCGTACACTGTTGCTTTTATAGGGGTAGGAGATAAAGTTTTCGATTTCCCCTTCAAATCTACATCCGCGATACATTTTCACCAACTAATCACTATTGATAAAAATTCGAGATTATGATAAATGTTTTCTCGAAATCCAAATCTCGCAGAGATAAATCGCAATTTTTTCATAATAATGTGCTTTCTATCCAAAAGATTCATATCCCGAAAAAATTTCAAAATTTTTATTTTTCAGATAATTAGAAAACATGGGCTTGGGCCAACCAAACGCTTCGTGAGCTTAGTCCAACTAATTTGAACCCATTCGCACTAGTCCAATAAATAAAATGCCAATAACAAAATAAATGCAAATATAAATCTATATGCTATAAAATTAACCCCTAATTTCCTATGCAATAAATAAATAAACTAAATCGTCAAAATTTAGATGTCAACAAAATCAAATGGTAATTCATTTTGAAATTTGTATTTATTTAATGTTGTTATGAGTTTCTATATTATTTCTCTACTACATCGAAATTTTGGGCTTATTTTATCTTATTAGCATCTACAAATATCAACCACTGCCTGCAGTGGCCCAGTTGGATAAGTGCTCCCATGATCCTTTGCGAGAGGAGAGGAGTTCGAATCCCGCTGGCCGCACGGGATCTTAAGTGCGACGTCAAGGTGGTAGGTCCTCCGCTAGCGTCACCCTGCAAGGGTTTACCCCCATTACCCGGGCCATATCGGGTTGTCAGTATTAGTACGGTGCGCGGGTTCTGGGTTATCAAAAAAAAAATATATGATCTATCAAAGTACAATCATTAACAATAATTATTCATAATCTCTTTTAATTAATACATGGTCGGGCCGGGTCTCAAGGCCCTGCCCAGAACAGCCCGCCCACTCATCCCCACATCGAATTTTTGTCTAGGCCCACCCCATGGTCCTAAAGCTTCATCCAATATTCAGAAATTGCACAAGTCAATCTATCTAAACCTAAAGGTTTTATGCTCGCATTTTTATACCATTTCAAAATTATTTATCTCTTATTTTATATGTCGCTAATGGACACATCTTGTATCGATTGATAATATTGAGTTTGATCATTTTTTTTTTTTTTTTGAAACAATTGGCTATTGATTTTGGATCTTCCATTTTTCATTTAATAAATAACAACCCCTCTAAATTGTGGTAATGAAACATGCATATGGTACAATCATAAGATTCCATATTAATTTCACAATCTCGTATCATTTGTTAAAGGTCCGTGCTTATCATAACGGTCACTTTAGCTGGTCATCAAGTAGCAAAGTAAATTCAAAATTTGAATATCAAATTATGTCAAATAGATTAGTGACTTATAGATTTTTAGCAGTTGTATTGTTCTAACACTTAACCTTCGCGTACTTAAAAATTTTCAGCATCAACAAGTAATCCTAAATATGCTATAACCTACAATGTAAAAAGTAAAAATAACTTCAAATTAGCTAGATTATAATTATGAGAAAATTCGAAGATGCCCCGCAAATCGAGAACATCATCCACATCAAATAGGCAAATTTATAAACTAAAATCATATTCAATGAATATATTTTCCTGAATATTTAACCGTAGCGTTTAATAAGAACTTTCAATTTTTTTTTTGGCCGTCCGCTCTTTGATGAGTTCAAAAAATGTCCAAATAGGCTCCTATTTCGACCATTTCTCTAATTCATACTTCGATATTGCGAGTGAAGAGCAACCAACCAAACCAGGCCAATCTTGATCGGGGAAAAAACGATACATTTCTAATATGCTTTGAAACTTCTCAGGGAAGCGACGCTCTGGACACGTCGCGCCCATCTTTCTATAGCCGATTCCTTGTCCATGTCCATGTCCGGCGAGTATCCCCATTAGGACAAGCAGCCACGTGTCAAAACGAGGGACCTATCATGCGGTAGAGAGTGTCCACATCGGATGACTGCTGCCTTGTTTGACGCTGACCTAGTCTTCATCCGCCTCGACCCCATACGCCTGGACCTTCCCATAAAGCATTGCACTTGTTACCTAACTTTTTCTGCCTTTACAACAATCATATCAGTCTTGACTTTGACTTACGAATCTCTCCGTGCTATCGATCGACGCATGGAGAGATCAAAACAAATGTAGAGATGGCGGTGGAGGTGGCATGTCTTGAACGTGCAATAGTGGGAGACGAAAATTCATAGAAAGAAAAAAATCTGAAATTTGAGATGAATAATGGGAGACGAAAATTCATAGAAAGAAAAGTCTGAAATTTGAGATCTCAAGCCAAGTTTATGAAAAGTCTGAAATTTGAGATCTCAGGACAAGTTTAGTTACTCTAGTTTTAACCTCGAAAGATAAATTTTTAAAGGAAAAGGAAAAAACGAGTGACAATTTGTCCTCAAACACTCCAACAGTGATCCATAGGTGATGACAGTGAGGGGGAGGCATAGAGGTTGGGCTTAGAGATGGCCATGAGTAGAGGAGGAGGGGGAGAGAGACGGAGATATTATGCTAATTAAGATTATGTCACGAGCGTTAACAAAATCCTATTTAGTTGTACAATTTAGCTAGTCATCAAGTAGCAAAAGTAAATTCAAAATTTGAATATCAAATTATGTCAAATAGATTAGTGACTTATATATTTTCAGCAGTCATATTGTTCTTACACTTAAGCTTCGCGTACTTAAAATTTTTTAGTATCAACAAACAGTCCCTAAATATGCTATAACCTAAAATGTAAAAAAGTAAAAGCAACTTCAAATTAGCTAGATTATAACTATGAGAAAATTCAAAAATGCCCTAGTGGGAGACAATAATTCTTAAAAAGAAAAGTCTGAAATGACGGTGGAGGGTGGCACGTGAACATGCCCTAGTGGGAGACGAATAGTCATAGAAAGAAAAGTCTGAAATTTTAGATCAATAATGGGAGACGAAAATTCATAAAAAGAAGAGTCTGAAATTTGAGATCTCAAGCCAAGTATAATTACTCTAGTTTTAGGATCGGAAGAGAAATTTTAAAGGAAAAAGGAAAAAAAAGTGATAGGTCGTCCTTAAACACTTCAGTAGTGATCCATAGGTGATACGGCGAGGGAGGCATAGAGGTTGGGTGGCCATGAGTAGAGAGGAGCAGAGAGAGACGGAGATATAGATACATACATACATACATACAAACATATATATATAAATGCTAATTAAGATTATGTCACGAGCCTTAACAAAATGGTATTTACTTGTACAGTTTAGCTGAAAGTGCTATGGTGTTTTTGAGATTTGTGTTGACCTATTTATTGTAAAAGAAAGTAGGTCAATCTAATGTAGAAGTCATAAAGCTAAGTAGTTTGCTAGGGTATTACGCAAGTTCACTAATTATTATCATTGTCATGCCAGCCGCCACATCAAATTTTTCGATATTTAGACCTGTCAATTATTAAAGCGAGTTCCTTGAAAGAAAGTCAAAACTAAACTATCCGTCGGCAAGTCTAGTTCCCGGCTCGACCAACTAGCAAGGCGACCAAAAAGTGAGCTAGAACCGGCAGGGACCTCCCTCATAGTTTGTCCCTTTTTCTGGACATGGCGATCCATATTTCACGATAACGTCCAGATATCAATCCAAAATATCCTCTTTTGACCATTCACCATGTGGACAATTCAATCGCATGCATTTATGGGTAACCTGCTCAAGGTTGACCAAAAGGCTGGTTCATTTTCACACACTATTCAACTGTACATACATACATACATATACATATATGTCTATATATGATATCGTCCTCCGCGATATTCACTGCAACTCGCCTTTTTCGCCGCCGAGTCCTAATGGCTCCGCCACCCTCGCTCCTCCTCCCTCTCTTCCTCTTCCTCTTCCTCCAGTCTTGTCAGCTCTCCACCTCGGCGCTGCCCAGCCTCGCCAAACGCGCGTCCCTTTCCGTCGAGGACCCCGGCGACGTCCTTTGTCTCTCCCTCCGGCGTCTTCTCCGCTGGCTTCTTCCCCGTTGGCGACAACGCCTATGGCTTCGCCGTCTGGTTCAGCGACCACTCCTGCTCCGGTGCCAACTGCACTCCCGTCTGATGGCCAACCGCGAGGCCCCGTCAACGGCCGACGCTCCGCCTTGTCCCTCCTCGACTCGGGCAACCTCGTCCTCACCGACGCGGGCGATGCCGGCGCCGAGGTCTGGTCTTCCGGCACCAGATCCGGCTCCGCCGCCGAGCTCCGCCTCAACGATACCGGGAATCTCTTCCTCGCCGACGGCAGCGGCGGCGTCCTGTGGCAGAGCTTCGACTCGCCGACCAACACCCTCCTGCCTCAGCAGCCACTCACCAGAGACACGTTCCTGATCTCTGCTCGGAGCCGGTACAACTACTCGAGCGGTTTCTACAAACTTTACTTCGACAACGACAATGTCCTCCGCCTCCTCTTCGACGGCCCGTCGATCTCGGGCGTCTACTGGCCGTACCCGTGGGTCCCGAGTAATCAGCTTGGCCGATTCCTCTACAACAGCAGCCGCATCGCTGTGCTCGACCCTCGGCCGCTTCCAGTCCTCCGACAACTACTCGTTCTCCACCTCTGACTACGGCGCGGCTACAGAGAAGGATGACCCTCGACTTTGACGGCAACTTGCGGGTCTACAGCCGCGAGCGGGGCTCGGCTGTCTGGGCCGTGACGTGGGAAGCGCTCAGCAGCATCCCCTGCTTCATCCACGGCGTGCGGCAACAACAGCCTCTGCAGCTACGACCCGGCCAAGGGTCGGAGCTGCTCCTGCGTGCCTGGGTACGTCCCCAAGGTCCCGGGCGACTGGTCGGCCGGTTGCGTGCCGATTTCACCTTCTCCGATGGGTGCGTCACCGACGAGATTCGGTTCGTGAAGCTCCTGTACATCGATTTCTATGGCTACGACTACAACACCATCTTTAACACCACTCTCGAGACGTGCCGGCAGACTTGCCTGAACCTGTGCAACTGCCGAGGATTCCAGTACAGCAAGTCGAGCTCCGGGGACACGTTCGATTGCTACCCCAAGATCGAGCTCCTGAATGGTCACAACCTGCCCAACTTCACTGGCGAGTTCTTCATCAAGGTCCCCAAGAATAAGACCTTCACTGTGGACCAACTGGTGAAGAGGACTCAGTACAGTTGTCCTCCCACGCCAGAGGTGAAGATCTTGGACAGGACTTACTCCAAGAAAGGCAAAAACGGGGCGTTGAACTTCATGCTCTGGTTCGCCTGCGTGGTGGGAGGGATCGAGATCGTGGTGGTGTTCTTGGTGTGGTTCTTCCTGATTAGGAACCAGCAGGATGTCACTTCCGCGCACCAGAGCTACCTCCTTGTTGCGACCGGGTTCAAGCGGTTCACCTACGACGAGCTCAAGAAGGCAACGAGGAATTTCAGCAAGGAGATCGGGAGAGGTGCAGGCGGGATCGTGTACAGGGCCCTGTTGTCCGATGATCGGGTTGCGGCAGTGAAGGTGCTCAACAATGCCACGACTGGTGAGGCCGATTTTCTGGCCGAGGCCAGCACGATCGGGAGGGTGAACCACATGAATTTGATCGAGATGTGGGGTTACTGCGCCGAGGGAAAGCACAGGCTATTGGTGTACGAGTTCATGGAACACGGGTCGCTGGCACAGAACCTTTCGTCGCCGGAGCTCCACTCAAAGAGGCGGTTTGACATCGCGCTAGGCACCGCAAAGGGTCTAGCTTATCTCCACGAGGAGTGCCTGGAGTGGGTTCTGCATTGCGACGTGAAGCCTCAGAACATTCTGCTAGACTCCGATTACCAACCCAAAGTCGCGGACTTTGGGCTTTCCAAGCTCATGGAACGAGGGAAGGTGACGAATTCGGACTTCTCGAGGATCAGAGGAACGAGGCTACATGGCTCCCGAATGGGTCTCCAATCTGTCCATCACGTCCAAGGTGGATGTCTACAGCTACGGGATCGTCATGCTAGAGATGGTAACGGAATCAGCCCGACGACGAGCGTCCACTCGTTGGAGAGCGGAGGGGGCGCCAAGCAACTCCAGCTCATCCCGTGGGCAAGGAACAAAGTGAACGAAACAGGGAGGACGGGGTCACGCGTGGAAGAGATGGTGGATCCGGCGCTCAGGGGTGACTACGACCCGAAGAAGATGGGAGGTCTTAATCGAGGTCGCGCTCAGGTGCGTGGAGGAAGATAAAGACGCCAGACCCACCATGAGCCAAGTGGTGGAAATGCTCCTGAGGCAGGAGAATGACGGTTAGATTTCGGTGCAGAGTGACGTGCAACAGGTGCTTCTGAAAGTATTTAAATCTGCAGTGTTGGCTTGGCATCGTCTCGTTGCTTAAAAGATATGGAGTCTGTTAAAATATGTCGAGTTTGAGCATTTATAAACGCGATTCGCTTGAAAAGAGAATAAAATTTTATTGAGCCATGGTGGGGTCCAAATGGGCACAAATTAATAAAAGGGAAAGAAGTTCTCTACACGTTGAAGAAGTGGTGGGCCCGTTTGACTCTGGGCATGCACGCACTCACGCAAATAAAGAGGAGAATCCTCGTAAGAAGCCAACGGCGGTGGGCCCTCGACTTTGGGCACACGTATAAGAGGGTTTCTTCTTTGCTGGAGTGCTGGCCGAAACCCTACGTAGAAGTCGCGGAAGGAGCCGCGAAAGAGGTCTTTTTCGGGTGTTGCTGCTGCACCCGTACGAGTGAAAAGGAGGAGTCGCATGTCTTCAAGCTGAAGCGCGATCAAGAAAAGGAGTTCTTTTTCGGCGTTTGT